>NC_050579.1:170966385-171103885 GCF_011100635.1 Trichosurus vulpecula
TCTACTGTTTTGTTGCTTTGGGTATTTAGTTTTTTGCAGATACCAATTTCTTTTGAATTCTAAGTTTTTTTAAAAAAAATTTCCCATATTTTTATTAGTTAATATTTTTAGTTTTCAACATTGATTTCCACAAGATTTTGAGTTACAAATTTTCTCCCTGTTTCTACCCTCCCCCCCCCACTCCAAGATGGCATATATTCTGATTTCCCTATTCCCCAGTCTGCCCTTCCTTCTGTCACCCCACTCCCTCCCCCATCCTCTTTCCCCTTGCTTTCTTGTAGGGCAAGATAGATTTCTATACTCCATTGCCTGTATATCTTATTTCCCAGTTGCATGTAAAACAACCTTTTTTCAGCATTTGTTTTTAGAACTTTGAGTTCCAAATTCTCTCCCTTCTTCCCTCCCCATCCACCCTCCTTGAGAAGGCAAGCAATTCAACATAGGCCACACATATATCATTATGCAAAACCCTTCCATAATAGTCATGTTGTGAAAGACTAACCATATTCCCTCTATCCTATCCTGTCCCCCTTTATTCAATTTTCACCCTTGCCCCTGTCCCTTTTCAAGAGTGTTTGCTTTTGATTACCTTCTCCTCTGATCTTCCCTTCCTTCTATCATCCTCCCTCTCTTATCCCCTTCCCCCCTACTTTCCTGTAGGGTAAGATACCTGATGGAATGTGTATGTTATTCCCTCCTTAAGTCAAATCTTATGAAAGCAAGATTCACTCATTCCCCCTCACCTGTCCCCTCTTCCCTTCCATTCTAACTGCTTTTTCTTGCCACTTTTATATGAGATAATTTACCCCATGCTATCTCTGCCTTTCTCTTTCTCCCAATATATTCTTCTCTCCCCCTTAATTTTATTTTTTTAAAAAATATCATCCCTTCATATTCAACTCACCCTGTGCTCTGTGTGTGTGTGTGTGTATATATATATATATATATGTATGTATGTATGTATGTATGTATGTATGTATATTCCCTTCAACTACCATAATACTAAGAAAAGTCTAATGAATTATACACATCATCTTTCCATGTAGGAATGTAAACAAAACAGTTCAACTTTAGTAAGTCTTGTATTTTATTGAAAATCCATATTTTGCCCTGGAATATTATACTCAATTTTTCTGGGTAGGTGACTCTTGGTTTTGATTCTAGCTCCATTGACTCCAGAATATTGTATTCCAAGCCCTTTGATCCCTTAATGTAGAAGCTGCTTGATCTTGTGTTATCTTGATTGTGTTTCCACAATACTCAAATTGTTTCTTTTTGGCTGCTTGTAATATTTTCTCCTTGACCTGGGAACTCTGGAATTTGGTGACAATATTCCTAGGAGTTTACTTTTTGGGATCTTTTTCAAAAGGGGACTGGTGAATTCTTTCAATTTCTATTTTATCCTCTGGTTCTAGAATATCAGGACAGTTTTCCTTGATAATTTCTTGAAAGATGATGTCTAGGCTCTTTTTTTCCAATCATGGCTTTCAGGTAGTCCAATAATTTTAAAATTATCTCTCCTGTATCTATTCTCCAGGTCAGTGGTTTTTCCAATGAGATATTTCACATTGTCTTCCATTTTTTCATTCTTTTGGTTCTGTTTTATAATTTCCTGATTTCTCATAAAGTCACTAACTTCTACTTGCTCCATTCTAATTTTTAAGGCATTTTTCCTTCAGTGATCTTTTGGATCTCCTTTTCCATTTGGTTAATTCTGCCTTTTAAGGCATTCTTCTCTTCATTGGCTTTTTGGAGTTAGTCTATTCTTTAAAGCATTATTTTCTTCAGTACTTTTGGGGTCTCCTTTAGCAAGCCATTGACTTGTTTTTATGATTTTCTTGCATCACTCTCATTTCTCTTCACAGCTTTTCCTCTATTTCTCTTACTTGCTTTTCCAAATCCTTTTTGAGCTCTTCCGTGGCCTGAGATCAATTCATATTTTTCTTGGAGGCTTTTGATGTAGGCTTTTTGACTTTGTTGGCTTCTTCTGGCTGTATGTTTTGATCTTCTTTGTCACCAAAAAATGATTCTATAGTCTGAGTCATTTTGCACTGCCTGTTCATGTTCCCAGTCAATTACTTGACCTTTGAGCTTTTTGTCAGGGTATGACTGCTTTTAGAGTAGACAGTACTTTGTCCCAAGCTTTAGGGGCCTTGTGCTGCTGTTTTCAGAGCTACTTCTATTCCACAATCACCACAAGCAAGCTCTGCCACACCAGTGCTCCTCCTCCCCTAAGAACTGCCAACCAGGACTGTGACCCAGATCCAAGCAGAAAAAAGCAAGAGAATCCTGCTTTTGCACCAGCAAAGCAATCCCTGCACTGCCGCTCTGATCTGCTGCTTGATTCTTCCCACCATGTGGGCCAGGAACTCCTGAAGCAACCTCCACTGGAGCTCTAGATGCAGCTGCAGGAGCTTCCTGCTGCTGCTGCTGCTGCTGCTGCACCACCTCCACTGCCCCTGGGGTTGGGGCCAGAATGCGTACTTCTTTCACCCAGATCCGGAAGTTTTCCCATGAACCTGCTATGTTGTCTTTGGTGTTTGTGGGTCAAGAAGTCTGGTAACTTGGTGATTCAGGGCCCTAAAGCCTGCTCTGCCTGTCTCCCAGTCTGAGCAGTCCTAGCACAGCCCATGCTGGTCTGCGTTCTGCTCCCAGCACAGTGCAATTGACCCTTCCCAGCGACCATCCAGGCCGTCTTGGGTGGAAGACTTGTTTCCCTCTGTTATTTTGTGGGTTCTGTGGCTCTGGAATTTGTTCAGAGCTATTTTACAGGTGTTTGGAGGGATTTGGGGGAGAGCTTAAGCGAGTCCCTGTTTTCCAGCTGCCATCTTGGCTCCACCACCCAACAGTGTTTTTTTTTTTTTTAATTAGAAAAGCTACAGTGGGAAAAAAAGAGGATGGCATGATAAGTGACAATAGAGAAAGCAGAGCTGATAGTTATTACATACTATATTTTCCTCTGCTAAGAGAATTACCTTTACACTGGAAATGACATAACAGAAATGACTAAAAGGGTGTTGATATCCAAGATAAGTAAGGAAATAATATAGATAAAGGACCACATAGCTGGCCCTGATGAATTCAAGTAACTTGGCTCAGATGAGCTAAAAGGGTCCAGATATTTTATGTAGTTTACAGTGTGGGTCCTAAAAGAATTAGCAGGTATGATTGTTGAGCCAGTCAGTGATATTTGGAAAATCATGGAAAAGAGGGAAGGTACCAAAAGATTGGAGAAGGGCAAATATAGTTCAGATATTTTAAAAGGGAAATGAACAGAATCCACAAATTATAGTCCAGTGAGCATGACTTTGATTTCTGGGAAACTTCTAGAATTGGTAATTAAAAAGATGATTATTTAATATCTAGAGAAGGAATCAGTCATTACAAAGAGCCAGCATGGCTTTAGCAAATACATATCATTCCAAATTAACCTCATGAGGGGAGTGCTGTGGATATAGGTTACTTAGATTTTAGCAAAGCTATTCTTTTGATAAAGATGGAGAGATATGAAATAAGCAATAACATAATCATGTGGTTAAATGATCAGAAATGAAAAGGGTGAACTCACCACCAAATGAAGAAGATATAAAACCATCATTAGGAACTATTTTGCCCAATTATGTTCCAATAAATCTGACTAAGCAGAATGGATGAATATTTACAAAAAATATAAATTACCCAGATTACCAGAAGAGGAAATAGAATACTTAAATAATACCATTTTAGAAAAAGAAATTAAACAAGCCATCAATGAACTCCCTAAGAAAAAATCCCCAGGGCTAGATGGGTTCACAGGTGAATTATACCAAACATTAAAAGAACAATTAAATCCAATACTATATAATGTTTTTGAGAAAGAAGGTGAAGAAGGAATCCTACCAAATTCCTCTTATGATGTAAATATGGTGCTGATACCTAAACCAGGAAGTGTTAAAATAGATAAAGAAAGCTATTGACCAATTTCCCTAATGAATATTGATGCAAAAATTTAAATAAAATGCTAGCAAGAAGATTTAAGCAGTATGTCACAAGGCTCATACACCATGAACATTTGGGATTCATACCAGGAATGGAGGGTTGGTTCAATATTAGGGAAACTATTGTTATAGTTGACCACATCAACAGAAGTCATATGATTAATTCCATAGATGCAGAAAAAGCTTTTGACAAAATATAACACCTATTTCTATTAATAACATGATAGCAGATAGGAATAAATGGAGCTTTCCCTAAAATGATAAGTAGTATCTATCTAAAATCATCAACAAGTACTATCTGTAATGGGGAAAAGCTATAAGCCTCCCAAAAGATCAGAGGGGAAGCAAGTATTCCTATTATGCCCCTATTATTCAATATTGTACTAGAAATGTTAGCTATAGCAATAAGAGAAGAAAAAATGTAAGGAATTAGAATAGGCAGTAAGGAAACAGAACTATCACTCTTTGCAGATGATCTGATGGTATACTTAGAGAATCCTAGAGAACCAACTAAAAATTAATTGACATAAGTAACAACTTTATCAAAGTTGCATGATAAAAAATAAACCCACACAAGTCATCAGCATTTCTATATAAGCCCAGCAGCAAGAGATAAAAAGAGAAATTTCGCTGAAAATAATTGCAGACAATAGAAAGGACTTCAGAATCTACCTGCCAAGAAAAACCCAGGACTATATGAACACAGTGACAAAACACTGTTTACATAAATTGTCGGATCTAAACAATTAGGAAAATACCAATTGCTCATGGGTAGGCAGAGCCAATATAATAAAAATGACAATTCTATCTAAATTAGTTTACTTATTCAGTGCTATACCAATCAGACTACCAAAAATTATTTTATAAAGCTAGAAAAATATAATTACAAAATTCATCTGGAAGAACAAAAGATAAAGAATATCAAAGGAATAAATGAAAAAAAAGTGAAGGAAAGAGGCCTAGTCATACCAGATCTCAAACTATTGTGTAAAGAGGTAATCATCAAACTATTTGGTACTGGCTAAAAAATAGAATAATGGATCAGTAAATTAGATTAGGTACACAAGACACAATAGCAAATGACAATAGTAATCTCTTCTTTGATAAACCTGAAGACCCCAGCTTCTGGTATAAGAACTCACTATTTGACAAAAGCTTTTGGGAAAATTGCAAATAGCATGGCATAAACTAAGTATAGACCAACAACTTGCATCATAAGATAAGCTCAGAATGGGTACATGATTTAGACATAAAGGGGGATACTATAAGCAAATTAGGAGGGTAAGGAATATTTTATTTGTCATATCCATGGAGAATGGAAGAATTTCTCACCAAACAAGAGATAAAGAGCATTACTAGATGTAAAATGGATAATTTTGATTACATTAATTTAAAAGGTTTTTGCACAAACAAAACCAATGCAACCAAGATTAGAAAGGAAGCAGAAAGTTGGGAAACAATTTTTATAGCAAATGTCTCTGATAAAGGTCTCATTCCTCAAATATATAGAGAACTGAATTGAATTTGTAAGAATACAAGTCATTCCCCAATTGGTAAATGGTCATAGGATATGAACAGGCAGTTTTTAGATGAAGAAATCAAAGCTATCTCTAGTCATATGAAAAAGTGCTCTAAATCACTATTGATTAGAGAAATGCAAATTAAAACAACTCTGAAGTTCCATCTCATACCTATCAGATTGGTTAATGTGACAGAAAAGGAAAATGATAAATGTTGGAAATGATGTGGGAAAATTGGGACACTAATGCATTGTTAGTGGACTTGTGAACTGATTCACCCATTCTGGAAGGCAATTTGGAACTATGCCCAAAGGGCAATTGAACTGTGCATATCCTTTCATCCAACAATACTACTACTAAGTCTGTATCCCAAAGAGATAACAAAAAGGGGGGGGAGGGGGAGGAGGTGAAAGGACTTATTTGTAAAAAATATTTATAGGAACCATTTTTGTGGTGACAAAGAATTGGAAATTGAGGGAATATCCATCAATTGGGAAATGGCTGAGAAAGTTGTGGTATGTTAATGCAATACTACTAAAAAAGAGAATGTTTAAAAGGCTTAAGCTCAAAGAGCAGTTCAATTTCCATGTGGGAGGAAGTCTCTAGTGGAAAGCTCTAGGAATCTATGGTTGTGGCCCTGTGCTCTTTACCACTTTTATCAATGACTTAGATAAATAGCTTTTAACTTGGGATCCAGGAACTTAATTTTTAAAATATTTTGATAATTGTATTTTGATATAATTGCTTTCCTTGGTATTCCTATACATTTAATTTTATGCAGTTTTATGCATTTTAAAACATTTTCTCTTGAGTGTGAATCCACAGACTTCACCAGACTGCCTAAGGGTTCCATTACACAAAACAGGTTAACAACCCCTGACTTAGATAAATGAATAAATAACATGGTCATCAGATTTGTAGTTGACACAAAGCTGAGAGGGATAGCTAACACGGTGGATGATAGAGTAAGGCTTTAAGAGATCTAAAAAGATTACAGGAGATTAGAGCATGTGACTGAATCTTATGTGATGCAATTTGGGGATAAATGAAAAGATGTGCACTTGGGCTCCAAAAATAAAATCAACTTCACAATATAAGACGAGGAAGGCATGGATAGATAGCAATTATTATGAAAAAGATTTGGGGGTTTTATTGGACTACAAGCTCAGTAAGAATCAGCAATGTTATGTGGGAGGCAAAGAGTCTAATGCAATCTTGGATCACTTTAAGAGCCTAAAAACTTCCAGGAATAGTTATGTGACAGTCCTTTGGTGTTGTCAAACCTTATGTTGTCACACCTTACCTGGAGTATCTCACCGGTACTTAAGAAAGACGTTCATAAACTGGAGAGTATAGAGGGGAGGATAACCAGAATGGTGAATGTCTTTGAATTCATGACATGAGATGTTTAAGGAATTAGACTTGTTAAGTCAGTCAATCAGTCAATGAATATTTGCTTAGTGTCTACTACTTGTTAGGCACTTTGCTAGGAATATAAAAAGAGGCAAAAGACAGTTCCTGCCATCAAGGAGCTCACAACATAATAGGCTGGGTGAAAAGAAGATTTTAGGGGAATACGGTAGCTGTCTCTAAGTATTTGAAGGATTGACATGTGGAAGAGAATTAAACTTGTATCCCCAGTAGGTGGTACTGGGAGTAATGGGTAGAAGCCGCCCAGAGGAAAATTTAGGCAAATTCTCTCTTCTTGGATTTCTTTAAGCAGAAGCTGGACAGCCACTTTTTAGGTGGCTAATATTGTGGTTTTCTTTCATGTATGCATTGGACAAAGTGGCCATTGCAGTCTTTTCCAAGTCTCAAATTCTGTGTTTCTGTAAAATAATTCTGAAGTTTCATTTCCTACCATGCAACGTGGAAAAGATTACCCAAAATGGGAATAGTAGATGCTGAAAGGACTATGAGAAGATAGGAAAATTGATTCAATACTGATGGAGCTATAAAATGGTCTATTCATTCTATATTTCAAATTGAACCTATGTAAGAAAAGGGATTAAATGTCTATACCTTTTGACTCATCCTTCTACTGGCTATATCCCATATACTCCCTCAAAAGTCAAAGATGTAAACAGAGGTTCTAAATTTGCCAAAATATTCCTAGCAGTACTCTTTGTAGTAGCAAACAAACTGGAAACAATGTAGGCATCCATTGATTGAAAATGGGCTGGAAAACCCTATGGTATATGAACATTATGTAATGTTACTCTGCAGTAAAATATGACAAATGTGAGAAACAGAGGGAACTCTGCATGAATTCATTCAAAGTGAAATAAGCAGTTCCAAAATAAGTGAATTTAGGCAACTGAAACTTCCCTGGGCCTCAGTTTCCTCAACTGCAAAATAAGAGAATTAGAATAGAAGGCTTATGAAGTCCCTTCTAGTTCTATGGTAATCAGCTACTATTTAATAAATCATTAAAAGTATTGTCCCGCTAAGTAAAAAATATGCCAAAAATGTAAGCAGAATGAATAATTATCATAGTAAGCTTTGCTGAAGAATTGAAAGGCATTAACTACATATAATAACCACAAGAATGTAAATAAAAAGAACACTAAAAAGAAATCAGACTGTGAGTAACTGAAAAACCAATAAAGATCTTGAAGAGTAGATAGTGAAAATCTCCTTCCTCACTGAAGTGAGGTGAGGTGTTATAAGGACAGGATATTGTTTACATTGTCAAATATGGTCATTGTATTTGATGCCTTTGTTCAATGGGTTTTAATTTATCACAAAAAAGAGTTCATTTTGGAGGAGATAGGTTGAAATTATTGTGAAATGGTATGGTTGTTGTCCTTCATTCTCTAAGAGAACCAAAATGACATCACTATATTTCAGTCAAGGTACAGTGTGTCCAACTGTGGTTGATCAGACTAAAGCAGCTCAGAAGGCTCTACCACAGGTCGGCTATAAATAATCCATATGAACATTTGGAGTGGAAGATATCTCCAAATTTTCTATTTCAGAGTTGGATCCCTGCCTGCTGTAATAAGCAGTCAAGGGTTGGGGGAAGCAGACAATTTTTTGGGCACCTTTTCTAGCCCCTTCCTCACACCGCTAGGTGAGCAGTGCTGTCCTTAACAAAACGCTTCTCAGATACCTGGGGGGACTACCAAATACCACTAATGCTTCAGTTCAGTGAGAAGATGATCCCATGGCCTGGGCTGCCTGTGTGTGCAGGGTTGTGACTACAGCTCCCAGAGTATCCATACCTGCTGCTTCATCACTTGTCTGTTGCTACAGGACTTTGAGGTAGGCAAAAATGGTGAAATGGTATGGGTGATGTCTTCTGACTTGAACATAAATTGGATTTAAATGAAGCAAAGTTGTGTGAAGTCATCAACCTTACTCTTTCTTGCAGAGACATCCATGTCTATTGGCAAGACCAAAGTCAAGACAACTGGTGATGGCTTGGGATGCAGTGGTGTCTTCAATGTCTGTTCAAGCTCTAAGTGCTCTACAGAGGCTGCTTCAGCCCTCTTCATGGCTTTTGGAACAAACTGTTTTCTTCTGTCCATTCCTCTTGGGGAAATCATCACATGAGACACTGTCCTAATTCACCAATAGATTTGGGATACTCGTTACTCCCAACCTAGGTTAGCCCATTTGCTGGAACGGTTTATTAGAGTATGGCATTTGTGCATGCTACAACTGCTTGGAGCCACAAGTGAGAGTCTGTTGAATCAGGTGGACACCAAAGGTGGAAAGCAGCCCTGAAAAGGACTTGGCAGCTCTCACACCAGAGGTACTAGTCTTCCCTAAAGAGCTGTACACCCCAATTGTGAAATAAAGACACATGACATCTATCAAATGTATTTTAAAAGCATAAATATAAAAATGAGGGAATTGGATGTTGGATCTAAGCCTCCTCCAGCTCTAAAGCCTATGATCCTTTGAATCTCTACATAGGAGGAATACATTCTAGAAAACAGCAGAGAGTGAGAATTGATAGTCTAGTGGGTAACATCTGATTTCTGAAGTGATTCAGAATATTTACGGGGTTAATTTTACATGACTTCAAAATGTTCTTAGTATCAACTGGATAATACCCATATAATGCAGTATTGTCCACAGCATATAAATAGAACCTATTATTTACCCAGAGCAACAATAAGAGATTGAGGTTGAAGTCACATGAACCTCAAAGGAATCATCTGAGAGAAAGATTCAGCATGCCCAGCAACAATAGCTTTGGTGATCTGACAGTTTTGACCCAAGTCCACTGACAGCCTTAGGTGATACTCCATATTCTGACAACTTACTATACAATGCTTCATGGTTGTTTGTCATAACCTTTCTTGAAATCTGAAAATATAGCAGTGGCAAAAAAATTCTGTGAGGGGCATTGCTTTGAGTAAATTCTAGAAAAGAAGCTGCTGAGTGGGGAGATCAAAATCCAGGATGGATGGGTTGGATTGGTGTGAGGAAGGGCTGATTTTTGAGCTGGGATCTCTCTCAGTGAATAATGGTTCCATTTATAACCACTTAGACTGGCTGGTGAAAAGGCTGACTTTAGAATATGTGATCAGGAAATCCCTCAGAGTTCATGAAACAGAGCAAATTCTCTTAGAATGATACTAAAAAGGAATCAGAAGGGTTGACTGGTTAATGAAGAGGTAAAAAAATGGGCTTTTAAGTCTCCATAGTTAGCTAATACTATGTCAGGATTTATAAATTGTGGGGCAGATAGAAAAAAAGCAGTGCTAAATAAAAAGAAAGTTGTCATTGTCGTCATTATCATCATTATCATCTGAAAGAGCACTCTTTCTGGAGTTGGAGGACTTTGATTCAAATGCTGTCTCTGAAACTTACTAGCATGTGACTCTGGGCAAATTTCTTTATCTGCAAAATAAGGCTATTGGAATAGATGATCTGTGAGGTACCTTCTAGCTCTATAGTCATAACCTACTGTTTAGTTAAGCATCAATATTATTGCTTTACTAAGTAGAAATATACCAAAAATGTAAGCAGAACAGATAGTCATTATAGCAGGTTTTGCTGAAGAACTGAAAGGCATTAAGGACTTGAAGGACATCAAAGGAAGGCCAATTATAATCAGAAGTAATTGGGGAGGAGTTCCACATATACTAGTTAAACATCTCAAGAAACTGAAGATTCATTAAGCACTGGCATCCCTTAAAAACACTTCTGATCCTGTCCCTTGTAACATATTCAGCAATAAATTGGGAAAATGTGATCTTGGCTGCCTACTTGTCATATTACTAGGTAATTTTTCTCTTGGCAATAGGTTGTAATGTATCTCACTAATGTCTATATTTTTATAACATATTCAAAACAGATTAATTTGAAAAGTGAAAAAATGTAAAGTTAAAACATAGTTTTCCTTTAATGATGAAAAGTAGCCTTAAAGAACCAAATGAACACCCAAAGAAGCAGAACTCTCCATATAGTAGTGTAGCTTGGGTTGGGTTGATCAGGAGATTTAAATTCCTGGTGTGCCTTACTTTAAGCAAATCTTCATAAATATTCAGATTTACTAGGGCAAAAACTCCATCAATTATGGTGTGATTTTTTTGCTTCACAAAAGTTTTCACCACAGATTAATTTCAAATAGTTAGCTCTTAAAGTGCATTTAAAATATAATTAAGTTCATAGAAATTCACTTTAGAGACAACTTTTCAGGCATGCATCTATTGCTGTGACAAACAAGACCAAAGGTACATTATTATAGGAACAAGCAATGATTGGAGCTGTAAATTGCCTTCTAGCCTGGTACTGTTTATTTAAAGTATGCAGCTTGAGCTTGCTTCTGATTCTAATCCCAAGAGCAGGGTGACACTATGCCACTAGCAGTGCTGCACATTTTTAACTTGGGCTACCTAAAAAGCTAATTTGTTGTGCCAGTACAAGAGTATTACATGATAAGTCCAGACTTAGGGTTCAAGCTTAGCTGGTACATTCCACCATGGTCCCTTGATATTACTGTAACTGATGAATCCAGTGGTTGGCAATCTTGGATCTAAGGGGATTATCAAAAGCCCCTCTGAGATCTTAAGGGAACTCACATCCAGTAAGAAGCCATTTTCCATAATATGGGGGTGATCTAGCAGGTAGTCTGTCCCATTAGATAAAAGACAAAGAAAACCAATTTGGTTCAGGCTAGCCCATGACTGGGAGTGAAGGTAATCACTAGGAGCTGAGGGAAGACCACTCCTTGAGATAAAGGGGCCATTAGCCAAGCCATAATTGAGAGAGGATAAATGAGAGATTATGCCCAGTAGAGCCATGGTCATCATGAATGCTAAACCCACTGGGCAAGATTAGAGACAGAAAACAGATCTTGGCTAAATCCAAAAAAGTTAGCCTTCAATTATGTTCAGAGCTCAAATTCTACCCTTATCACCTACTACCTTTGTGATCTTGGACAAATCACTGGCTGTCCATTTTCTCATCTGTGAAAACGAGGGGTAGAGCTAGACAACATCTAAGACCCCTTTCAGCTCCAAAACTATGATCCTCTGTAGTTATGACCTCAAAGAGAGGATGCTATAAATGGAGACAATTGGTGTCAATGGAATTATGATATGACTGCTTGTCTGACTTAACTTCCTTCCTATGGTACTGCTCTTCTATGACAGAGGCAAGATCTCCATGCCCCCTCCTTGCTTTGCTGCATCAGCACTCTGTCAAATTGTATGATTTCCTCCTGGGCTGTCAGGAATAATATTAATATCTCATATGAATCTTACCTGGCCTAGTAACCCCAGTATCTACTGCCCCATAGTCACTCTGGACCAGGGTACCCAATGTTCTCACATGCAGTAGACCAGAAACAAGCCTGTTTTGGAAACTGGTGCCCTAGGGAAGAGGCCAAGAAATACTAACTGCTACTCCCTCCCAGAGCCTGACATCTCACTTTGCCATGTCTTTCCAACACATTTACAGGAGCAAATACACTGACTTTCTCACTACAAGATGAACAAAATATCATTAGACATTCTTGCTCTGATCTGTGCTAACTCGCAGCTGCATAACTCAGTCAAATGGGTTTTATTTTGTGTGTGTGTGTGTGTGTGTGTATGTGTGTGTGTGTGTGTGTGTATGTGTCTGGGAGGGTGGCATGGCTAACATGCCACTGCCAAAATGCTGCTACTTTGGAATTAAACATTGTGTTACATTTTAGGAAAGACTCTGACAAGTTAAAGCCTATCCAGAGGAGAACAAGGGTGGTAAAGGGACTTGAAACCATGCCAGATAGAATCAGTTGCAGGAACTAGGAATGATTACCCTAGAAAAGAGACTGAGAAGAGGCATGATAGCTGACAAATATTTGAAGGGCCATCATGTGGAAGAGGGATTTGCTTTGTTCTACCTGGCCCCAGAGGATAGAACTAGGAACAATGGATGGCAACTGAAAAGAAGAAAAAATTAGTTAAATATAAGGGAAAAAATCCCTAACAATTGGAGCTATTGAAAGTGGAATGGGTGGCTTTAGGAAGTCATGAATTTTCTGTAAATGGAAGTCTTCACTCAGAGGCTCCAGACATCTTGTTAGGATGACTGTTAGGGGACTATCTGGTCAAATTTATATTGGACTAGATGACCTTTTAGGTTCTCTCACCCCTGAAATGATATGATTCTATCATTTGTTGTAGGAAGCATGTTGTCATTAAAGTCCTATTCTCCTCCTTCCTGGCCATTTTTATGACCCTGTTTCTGTGGACTATGTTTGACTTTGGATCCATTTCTCCAAAAATCAGATCACATTTTTCTGTTTAGCCCCCTGATTCTTGAAAGGGAAAAAGTTAATAACTGGTTCTAAGCCAAAGGTCATAGTTATATATGACAGCAGATACTTTTTTGGGTTATATCTTTGTTTCACAGGTGCCTAGCACAGTGCCTGGTACACAATAGGTACTTAATAAATGCTGAGGGCAGCTAGGTGGCATAGTGGATAGAGTGATGGGTCTGGAGTCAGAAAGACCTAAGTTCAAACTTGACCTCAGACACTTAACAGCTATATGACCCTAGGCAAGTCATTTAACCCTGTTTGCCTGAGTTTCCTCATCTATAAAATGAGTTGGGGAAGGAAATGGCAAACCACTCCAATATCTCTACCAAGAAAAGCCCAAATGGGGTCACAAGGAGTTGGACATGACTAAAATGACTGAACAACAACATGCTTGTGAAATGAATTAGTCTACTATTGAAGTGGCTTGTTCATTGCCCATCTGATCTGAAATGGGGCATTACTCTCAGACCATTCCCCATCCCTATATCCTTAAGCATATTAACTCCCTCTCATGCACTAATCCCTAACATGAACAATTCCCCTTTCCTGTGGAGGCTTAGGCACATAACATGGTGACTCTTTCTTAATCCAGCTTTATTTAATAATAGCTACATTTATATAACATTTTACCTGTTTTAGGGTCATAATTGCCTGTGATGTCATTAGTTGTGTTTGAAAGGAAGAACAAAGAAAAAACCTGTTCTAACTTATTTGATCATCATCATAACTCTTTGAGATAGGTGGTATTATTATTATAACTTTATAGATGAAAAAACTGAGTCTGGACGTGGTTAAGTGACTTGCCTAATCTTACATAGGTAGTAAGTGTCTGAAGCAGGATCTGAAGCCAGGTTTTGCTAATTCTTGATTCAGCACTCTATTCACTGGATCTTACTGCTGTTCCCAGCTATCTCCTAACTTCTTCTGACTTCTCTTTGATAAGCCTAGCCACCATGTCCAGAATTTCTTTTTGTTTCATGCTACTTCAATCTGACCTTTTGACCTACAGTAGGTGGTTTAACTTTGAGATGATTTTTGACCACTTCTCTAATTCACTAAAATTATTTGACTTCTATTCCCAAACTCACTGCCACCACCTTGATATCCCCTGAAAATTTAAGGAGTAGGCTTTTGTGAACCAACATGCAACTTAAAATTGAGTTCTGTGCTGACACTGACCAAAAGAAATTGTCTTACCATGTGTAAACCATTCCTTAATTGAATGACATGAAAGATTTCCTCTATATCTTATATTATTTTAAGAATTTGCATTTTTCCAGTATTTTATGGTGGATAATGGGGTTGCAGTTTCAGGGTGTGAAGGAGGAAAATCAGGAAAGGGATGGACGGGCAAAGAAGAGCATATTAGCCTGCTGCATTTGGAAACTTTGTTTAGAAGTCTGTTGTGAGAATTGGCTTGGTCTGCTTTAAAATGTTCATCCATCCCTAATCATTATCAATTTAATGCTGAACATGTGATAATGAAGAGAATCAGAAACCTTGGAAAAGTGTATTCCTTGAGGGATGGGGTAGAAGTTGGATCTTTTAAAAATACAGATATTAAATTGGCCTCATTCCTTCCTTCAATAAATACTTATTTAATGAATGAATGAAACACCATTAATTAAAGCCTTACCATGTGTCGAGCACTATATTAAGCATTGAGGATAGAAGCAGAAAAAAGGAAGGCAGTCCCTGTTCTCAAGGAGCTCATATTTTAATTGAGAAAGCAGAATATAAGAGAAAATTCAGCCTTAGGGAAAATGGAAAGTTCGAGAAGTGCTAAGGATTCAGGGACAGGTCACTTAGCAAGGCTTAGGTTACATCAGTAAGTCGGATGACACTGCTAGGAGTCTGAAGTAAAATATAGGACGGGCAAGTTGTGAGAGATGGAGGATCTTAGGAGCCAGTGTCAGGGCCTGGAGTGGTTCTTTATCTCATAGGAAGAAATAAAGTTGGTGGCTCCCATATTGTCTAAACTCTGTGAGCAGTCAAGTAGTATAGATATATGGGTGCTGCACTGCCTGGGTCCAGCAGAGGGGGTAAAAGAGAGAGTGAGGAGGAGGAAAGGAGGTATGCCCTTGCTAGTGGCAGTAAGTTTCATCTCCTGACCATTTTCTGACAGGTTTGTTACACTAATTAAGGTGAACTTTTTTACTGTTTTCTCTTTTGGAGCATTTATTTAATCAAGTCCGGCCTTTGTTGTTGTTGTCTTTTTTTTTTTTTAATTAAATCAGGAGTCTTTGATTACCTGCTTCCTTCAAGGGAAAGTCTAGTTTACATGGGTTTGAGTCACATGTTTGTGACTCCAGAAGCTTTTAGGTCATCTGGGTTTGAGTCTCATGTGACGCCCTTTGACCCCAAACAGGGTATATAAACTCAGAGGTTGGCATTTTTGTCTTTGGGGCTCACTCAAGGAAGGAGTGTTGAGACTCTGGGCAAGCCGTTGTAACTGCCCCTCACCCCGGGCTTTGCTAACCCAGACCCATTGGTTCTTCTTTGGTAACTATTGTGATTTTGTCAGACAGATAAGAGGCCTGTCTGTTGATTTGTGTTTATTTGCTCTGTTTATATAATGTATGTCTGTAATTTGTTTGTATTTGCTCTGAAGTTCAGGGTGCTGGCTTTTCCCCCTAAGCTAAGTGAATGATATTTGTGTGTGTGATTAAAGTGAGATTGTTAGCCCTTTAACATTACTTTCCTTAGTAAAGCAGATCAAAGAACCTGTGCTGGTAGTTCTTGTTGCTAGTCTTGTTGGGTCTTACACTTCAACAGCTGCTGTTAGCCGAATTGTTGTTATAGAAAGATGAGGCTAGGGTTGAGGAGGGCAAGTATACATACACGTGCATATACATACACAAACATACACACGTAAACCCATATACAATTTATGTATGTATATACATATATACACACATATATGTATGTATACATACATACACACACAAATATATACACATATATACTATCTGCCCTCATGAAATGCACCCTGTGTCTATTAGGGCAAGGAAAACCTATGCACTAACAGCTCTAACACAAGATAGACTACGTAAGTACAATATGATTGGTATAAGATACTACATAAGTTCAGATGAGGGGAGAGATTCTGGCTAGGCATCTTACTATCTATTGCAGGTCAGATATGACAATGTTGGTTCCCTGGCAGTTTAGATTGGAATGAAGTGAGGCACTCATAGTTCATCAAACACTTAACAAAAGGAGATTTACTTAGCCACAGTAGGGGAAGGATAGTTAACAAGGATATACCGCAAGGACAATCTCCTCTGCCTCTAAGTTGTCTGTAGTTGTCTATCTGTCAGGCATCAGGGAGGATGTGAATCTTTTGGGGCTTAAGTGACCAGGAAGCAACATCACTGGTCTAAGCCTTAATTTCCCTAAGCCAATTAGGTTTCCAGGATGGTTTCACTACCTTTTAAGGAAAAGAACTTTCCTGTCCACAAAGAGAGAAATTTCAGTAGAAATTCTTTCTGTCACAACATCTTATACAAATTCTAAAAAATGCCAGGCAATAGCTCTGAGAAGAGGCAGTGTTATGTAGTGGTTAGAGCACTAGGAAGACCTGGATTCAAGTCCTGCTTCTGACACACACATGGCTATATGACCCTGGGCGTATTACTCAACTTTGCAGTGCCCCAGGCATTCCTGTACAGAGCAGGTTCTTATTTTCATTGGTTGAAGGAGTTTGCTCATCAGCAGTCACCTATTTCAATGAAATTCCAGATCCAGATCCAGATCCAGATCCAGATTCCCTCCCCCGAAAACCTGAGATCCTTTTGACTATGGATTCCATGTTTGAATCTTTTATCTATCTGTCCATCATACATATATCTGTCATATATACGCATATACATACACTTACACACACACTTACATACACATGTGTGTGTATCTAATTGGACTGAGTAATCCTTTACCAAGTCTTCCCAAACTCCAGTTGATCCCTTTTAAACTGCATATTGGTTGTTCCAGTGTCAAGTTAGTAACTAAATGCAGCATGTGTGTACGTGTATGTGTGTCGGGGGGGGGGTTTCACAAAGGGAAATCAATCCTTATAAGTATTCTTTTATCTGATTGAATTAATAATATCCCACTGTATCCTGTAAAAAGAAAACCCCAAAACCTGTCCTTCAATGAAGCAGATGATAAGAAACATTATTATAAACAACAGCACCATAGTTCACATAATGCAAAATTGTTTGGTTAACATTTGGGGTCAACCAAATCTTTACCTCATCTGTGACTAGAAACCAACTTTGAATACTAAGCTATGTGAGACATTATCGATTCCCAGAGAGCAAGAATGCAGCTGTACTTGAATATCAATTGTCCTGTAAGGTTGCGTCTCTCCTATGTGAAGGGGCTGGAGTTTCCTTAGAAACAAGGAGATGGCTTATTAGAGACATTTACAGAGATGTGGTCTATACACAGTCAATTAACACCATGTTTCTTTCACAACTTGACTTATTCAGACCACCTTGCTCGGAATTACTAATGGCAGAACTACTGGTGCATCCAGGCTATGAAGGGGCCTTTGCAGTGTCTACTGACAAGCAAGGTATAACACCATATGGTTATTTCTATAGTTTTAACTGATTTAGATTCAAGTTGATAGTAATTTCCCACTGGGTCAGAGTAGAACGAATACTACCACAGATCAGAAGTAACACAGTCAATATGTGGTTTGCCTCTACATTACAAAGCCCCTAATAAACAAAAGTTTTGTTTTTTTTTAAAGCTGTCTTTCTGGCTGCTCAGTCTGCAGTTGATTTCAATGCTACCTGATTATAGCTAGTTTAGGGAAAATCCTTCCAAATATCTGCAAGTCCAAGTTGCAGGATATTTGCTTGGACCCTGGTATTTGCGTTCTGAATTAGAACCAGTAAAATGGAGATGGATGACAATGACCTATAGAAACTCATGCCTGACTGACATGGTCTACTAGGGTGTATAGCTTTGAACATGACATGTGTTCATCACTATGTATTTTTTTCTGGTTAGATTATTTTTTGCTTATTTGTTTGTTTTTTAAAAATTAATTCATTTTTAGTTTTTGACATTCTCTTTTCTAAGATTTTTCAGTTCTAAAATTTCCCCCCTCCTTCCACTTCCCCCTCCCCAAGACAGCATGCAATCCGATATATGCTATAGATGCATGATCATATTAAACAACTTTCCACATTAGTCATGTAATGAAAGAAGAATTAGGACAAAAAGGAAAAACCACAAGAAAGAAAAAAAAAACAAAAAAGAGAAAATAGTGTGCTTTGATTGGCATTCAGTTCTTTCTCTGGATTTGGATAGCATTTTCCATCATGAGTCTTTTGGAATTGTCTTAGATCATCGCATTGCTAAGAAGAGCTAAGTTTAACAAAGTTGGTCATCACACAATGTTGCTCTTAATATGTACAGTGTTTTTCTGGTTCTGTTCACTTCACTCAACATCAATTCATGCAAGTCTTTCCAGGTTTTTCTGAAGTCTGCCTGCTCACCATTTCTTATGGAGCAATAATATTCCATTACATTCATATACTACAGCTTGTTCAGTCATTTTCCAATAGATGGGTATCCCCTCAATTTCTAATTTTTTGCCACTACAAACAGAACTGCTATAAATATTTTTGTACATGTGGGTCCTTTTCCCTTTTTTATTATCTCTTTGGGATACAGACCTAGTAGTGGTATTGCTGGATCAAAAGGTATGTACAGTTTTATAGCCCTTTGGGCATAGTTCCAAATTGTTCTCCAGAATGATTGGATCAGTTCACAACTCCACCAACAATGAATTAGTGTTCCAATTTTCTCACATCTCCAGTATTTGTCATTTTCCTGTTTTGTCATGTTAGCCAATCTGGTAGGTGGGGTACATCAGAATTGTTTTAATTTGCATCTCTCTAATCAATAGTGATTTGGAGCATTTTTTTTCATATGACTATAGATAGCTTCAATTTCTTCCTCTGAAAACTGCCTGTTCATAATCTTTGACCATTTATCAATTGGAGAATGACTTGTATTCTTGTAGATTCAACTCAGTTCTCTATATATTTGAGAAATTAGGCTTTTATCACAGACACTGGCTGTAAAAATTGTTTCCCAGCTTTCTGTTTCCCTTCTAATCTTGGTTGCATTGGCTTTGTTTGTACAAAACCTTTTTAATTTAATGTAATCAAAATTGTCCATTTTGCATTGGATAATGTTCTCTAACTCTTGTTTGGTCATAAATTCTTCTCTTCTTCATAAATCTGACAGGTAAAATATTCCTTGCTCTCCTAATTTGTTTATGGTTTCAACCTCTATTGTCTAAATTGTATTGCTATATTTTTAAAGGAATCTTGAGGGGGAAATATTTCTTTTAGGAATATGATGAAAGATTTAACAATGCCAAGGACAAGAAGACTTATATAAACTGATACAGAGTGAAGGACACCAAAAGAGGAAAGCATTATACACAATGACTACAACAGTGTAAGCAAAGGACAAAGGCAATAATAAAAACCAAGCTGAACACTGAATACTGAGTTGGTCCCTAAAGAAAAAGATGACAAAACACACTTCTCTCCTTTATTTGCACAAATGGAGGACTATGGTATGGAACAGTGCACATAAAACTTCCTTGATATGTTAGTTATATTGAAATTCTTCCCTCTCCTCTTTCTTAATGTTTTAAAAATTCTTTTTTGCAAGGCATGTCTCACAGAGGGCAGGATGGGAAAGAACACATTTGAGAAGAAAGATTAGAAACAAAAAATAAATAAAAAATTTAAAAGTTACCAATAAATCAATTAAGTTTTATTTTGTTTCTAGTTAATTTAAAAAAATACATTCATATCTGTAAATCAAATGACTCAGCTGTAATTCTGGGAGGTAAAAGATAAGTTATCATTTAGGATTCATTCCTAATCATTATAGACTTTTCTGAGCAGCCAGAGAATGAAAAGACGACCTCGATTGTTCTTCCAGAGTCAGCTTCTTGAAGGCAAGGATTGTTTCTCCATTCCTGGTACTCCTAGAGTTTAGCAAAGTACTTGGCATATGGTGAGTGATTAATAAATGCCTATTGACTGATTGACTTACAAAGGAAAGTTGTATGTATAAGGAAAATTTGATTCATATAAAATAGAGACACCAAAAAAGGAGTTGGAAGGTGAGATAATAACTTCTCAAAAATATTTAGAGGTGATGTCAGTTTGTTGGTGGTTTATTAATAATATCAACACACATATGTCACTGAGAGAAAGTTATAGGCCAATAAATTTTTTTTCAAAATTTCATAATCTCCCGCCCCCAGACAAATCTAGACCCACCAAGAAACATTGATTTTTTTTTCTCCATTTAAATGAGCAGTATTATGATATGGTGGATGGAAATCTGGCCTCAGAGTGAAGACCTAGATTCAATCCCTCTATCTGACAAATAATTGAGTATGTGACTCTGTGAAAGTCTCGACCTCTAAGTGCTCTGTGTAACTCTCTAGGAGAATGTTATGGGGAAGGTGCCAGTCTCCATCAGTAGAGGGAGCTTCTCCTCCAAGAAATCCCAATGCTAATGAAATCAGAGGTACAGTCCCTGTCCTTCTGGTTGACTGTTGATGATATTCAACTTGTAAACTAGTACCTTTGATACAAATGCCATTTTCCTTTGGTGAAGAGAGATTTGTAATCATTAGCTCAGAATATCAAACATTGGCGTCTATCATTGTCTTCATTCTAGAATTCTACTATTTTGTGTTGGGGGCATATATCTTTGACCTCAACAATAAGAAAAGATTTAATGTCTAGGATTTTCAGGCATCTTCAGAGCCCCAAATTTTGGGGGTGCAACAGAACCCTCATTTTGTTTAGGGAAAATCATCTCTAACTCACACATTTTTTATGATTTGGTATATATGAACTAAACTTTTTTTTTCAAAATCATTTAATATTTGAAAATCCATGATCACATCCATTTTCCAAACAGAATATATTTAATCTTTTCTTTTATCAAGGCTCTTAAATCAGTAGGTCCAGAAGAGCAGCAAACTTGTGGAATGGTATTTTCTTAGGACACCAGTATGACACAAAAATGAACTTGAAGTGGGGGAATAAAAAGGACCAAGAAAAATTATTCCATTAAGGAAAATAATATATACTCAGCATTTCCTTGAAGGTAGGGACTACATTTAATTATTCCCTTTATATTCTCTTTGGTGCCTAGCACAGTGCTGGGTGTTCATTAGGGGACTAATGCTTGCTGAATGAATGAACATAATATAACTCTTAATTTTGCATTTTCAAGTATTGATCCTATTACCATTTTTTTTGAACTCATCATATCCTCCAGAGAAATACTTTGTAATTGAGGGGACTTCATTCTAAAGTACATCACTAACATGATAAAACAATGATTATGGATTTTTTGTTGGGCTCCATACATCAGAGGGATAGGATTTTTATTAGAAATATCATTGCTGGCTATTTGATGTTATTTGATGATATTTTACTGTGTGCTTAGCCCTGCCATAGAGGAAAAATATGATATAATGCTATATTTAATTATGCCTTTTACAAGGCCTGCTTAATGTCCCTGATATGTAGTGTTGTGACACTCATTTTTAAAGAATGAAATTCCAAATGAAATTGAACTCTTGAGGTGTTTAGATCATATTTTCATGTTATAAATCAGTAATGATAGAACTGTATAGGAACAGCAGGGCTCTCAACATTTTCTTGTTTACTAATAAGAGTAGCACCTTCATGCAATCAAGCTTTTGTATTCAGAGGTGAACATAATCTAGTGATTGCATTTGCATCTTGAAGTATTGATCCCGTTAGCATCTTGTCAAGCACACCTGTGGTGTGTCCTTCGGAAATACTGCTTCACAATGTGAGGGGACTGCATTCTAGAATAATTCATTAATATGGTCAGAAAATTTTTTAAAGGATCTGAGTCTCTCTTACTCTACTATGTATGCATAAACATATGAGGGGAAACTCTTTACATTTCTGCAGTAAGGGAGACAGAGGTGAAAGGGGTAAGAGCAGGAAGTGAGGGAGGTCCTATTATTCTTACTGTACAGGCAAGGCTTCATATAGTTTCTTTCTCTTTTGTACCACACTCAGAGCAAAAGAGTTTTATTTTGTATTTTTTTTTGAGACTGAGTCTCCCCATCTTCCATGGGGCCATACACATCTCTATCCCAATGCTAATTGGTACTTAAGCTTTAATCTGATCCGTTTTTCTGACATGGACTATTTCTCCTACTTAGGCATCCTGGTGGTCCTCCTCACTGGAAGCTTACCATATTTGTACCCAAATTACCACCAACACCCACTTAACTTTTGCCCAACTGCAGTTCAGAGCTGTTGAACTTAAGAAATCAACTAGCATCAGTTTCCCCCAGTAGCAGGGATTACACATATGTCACCATGCCAGGCTTTGAGGTTATTTGGTGGGGGTGGCATCGAGAGAAACTGGAAGAAGAAAGACTATTCTAAGAAAATGGGACTGGTCTGATTTAAGTGCTCATAGGTCTTTGTGGAATGTCCCTCCCCTCTCTACAAATCTATGGATATTAAGATTCTACAATACTAACGTGGTACGTAGACTCTGGGCTCACTCTCTCAACACCCAGTGCTTGGCACAGTGCCCAGCATTTAGCACAGTACCTAGCATATAGTCAGCATTTAATAAATATTACTTTCTGAATGACCATGATTGGACTAGTAAGTCAAGGTTCCAGAGCTTGGCTGGTTATTTCTTCCCTCAGCATTGTAGGGGATGATGCTAAGTAGTTTGGGTGGGGGCGGTACATGGAATTTTAGTATTATTAGTCATGAGCCTCAATGAGTATTGGTGTGGTCCTCCCAGCATCTCTTAACTATGCCATCTCTTCAATACCAATTACTCAATTAACATCAATTTGCTTTTGCAAATGGATATTTACTGATACAGTGAAGACAAAAATACAAAGACCTTTTAAATTCTCCCCTTTACAAATCCACTTAGTCCTTTAAGAGAAAGGACTTGAAGTCAGTCAGTAAAAAACCAGTTATTAAGTGCTTACTATGTTCCAAGCACTGTACTAATTGCTGAGTCACTACAGAAGATTTCCCACCCACTTCTAACCTACTTGTAGCCAAGGAGGGGGATACTTCCTGGCTTGGGGAGTGATTTTCTCCCTTTATGGAGTGCCCATCAAGTTCACTTGTGAGTGTGGCATAGCTGATGGACAAATTGTTTCCTCACTTTCAGAAATGGTATCTCAGGTATTGGACCAATTCCCTGCTGGAGTGGGTCAAATAGGTAGCTTTTTAGGGCTGGCTCCTCACCAGACTTGATTGCTGTGGTTATTAGTAGATTTTGTCATTATCTCAAGTTGTTGGACTTCTAATGGACCTTCCAGCCTTTCAAAGCTTACAAAGTCATAACCTGGTCCATTTAATCTCTGATACTCATTCATCAAAAATCAGGAAGGAATAAACTCAACAGAGACAGAAACAGAGTTCATGTGTTCAAGGCCACATGGAAGCCAGGTAGAAAGATGAAGAATCAATTGCAGCATGCTGGCATAATTGCTAGTTCTCTTCCCTATTGTCCATCTCCCTCCCCCTCTCCCAGACACATAGTATTTCTTCCTCCTCACATGTTCTGAAAAAAAAAAGGTGATTTGTCCACATGATTCTTTATCTGCATATTCATATTTGACTCAGCAGTCAAATAAAAGGCTTTTCAATCACTATGCAGTGAACTGGCAGAAAATAGTGATAATTAATTTATGAAATTATGAAATTGGGGCATGTATGCTGAGTTCTTTGAGTACTCACTAGGAAAGCCCATGATTGGCAGTGGGAAACAGAGCAGTAATCACATTTTAATAACCACAGAGAGTGTGAGGGCAAACATCACGGAAAATACAGAGACAAAGGGCAAAAAGTGGGGAGAGATACAGAGGCAGATGGTATGGAGATAGGGGATGGGGCAGTGAAGGAGGCAGGTAGCATGAGGAAGAAGATGGGGAGGGAAGGGGCAGAGAATATTACTCATGTAACCATGGATTAGAGTTGGGAGCACTTGGCAGCATGGGTCTGATGGAGATAGATGAGTGCTTGGGATGGAATTTTGAGGACTCATTTTAATAGTTTTTTTGGGGAAAAACAGACCAACTTCTATCTGTGTTACTTTGGGGTTAGTTCATTAACATATCCAAATCACATCAAAGTGATGAGTGAAACCTCAAAGTTAACATATCTACTTCATCTCAAAGTTATCAGCACTTTTTTTTTGGATGTTCTGCTAGTCTGGAACTATGGCAGTCTAGAATTTGTCTAGGATTTATGTATCATAGGACCAGAATCGTGACAGCATCACCTAGATGGCTTTCTATATTTGGCACATATTACCAGGATGTGACATTTGATTAATATATGATACAATTTGTAAATTACGCTCCTTTGATCTTTGGAATGGTTAGTATGAGACTTTCAGGATCTCTTTTGCAATCTTATTTCCTGATATTGCCCCTTCATACTGGCCACTTCTAAACTTAGTATACTGACTAAAGGTAATGGTGGTCAGGGGGACCAGAACAAGATACAATTTTTAACATGAAGCTGGATGAGAAATGGCCCTTTCATCATGCTTCCACATAGGCTGGCAATAGGCAGAGCATATCAGGGCCTTATTGCCCAGTCCCTCATTACCTAAATTCTATGATACTAAGGTTCTGTAGTATCTTTCCAAAGTTTCTCTAAGTGGAAAAGAGGATACAAATAGGGTTGAGAATGAGAAGATATAGGATAGTCTTAGTCTTGTTCCTAGTAGAGAAGCATAGGCATATCATAAGAGTGTATGTACCATGAGTCATTGTAAATAGAACAGAGAATTCTTATCATATGGTTCTTCCTGTCTATACACTAACACAATAATTTGTGTATAGTAGGGACTTGCAAAATGTATTTATTGGTTTCTTGATTGTCCCATCCTTATCTAGGTAATCTTTTTAAACCTTCCAACTTGCACCCCAAAACCAAAACCAAAAACTGCCTTCTGGAAGCCTGTTCTAACTTGGGAGGTATAACCACTGCCAATTTTTACTCCTATACAGTTTTCTCATCTGCTACGACTGTGATTCTATGTAGTTCAAGTGGAGTCAGTGAGTAGAGAGCTTTAAAATTTGGGATTATGAACTTGGAAAAGAAGAAAAAATGTGGTTCCAGTAAGGTGTATATGACTGATTACTTAGATGTTAGAGAGTTAGATGGTTGTTGACTCTGTTGGAGAACTAATTATTCCTGTAGTGTGAAAAGAATGGTACCCTTCAATACTTTGGGCTGAAGAAATTGCATGCAATCTCTTAGCCAAGAATCTTATAGAATTAATTCATTAAAGTTGTACAACATCTTTCCAAAGGAGATTGGATGTCTTTGTTTATAGGAAAAATTAAGAAATCAAGTCCCAAGGTGTTTAAGCAATCTGCCTAGTGTTACACAGAAGAAGCTAAAATCAAACCCAGATGTCCTAATGCCTTTTTATCTAGCTCTTTGAATATGTGTTGTTTTAGATTTTTTAAAAAAGAATCTTTTCCAAAAGCTTCTGTGTTAACTCTAATAAGGTAGGTACATATATAATTCTTGAAAAAGAAGGTAAATTATTCATTGCTTAAGGAGAGAATACACAGAGAATATATCTTGGATCATCTAATTAAGGGGGAGCCTTATTCCTGGTAATATTAACCAAGAAATTTCTCACTGCATGCATTTACAAATCAGACTCTATAGTTTGGTACTTTCATAAGTACAGAGATATTTTAACATTGTGGAAATGCTAGATATAGCAGTGGGATGAGAAAAAAATGAGGGAATAAGGCAAAAGGAAGCAAATTACCTTTCACAATTATGGGTAGAGGAAGAGTTTATGACCATACAAAGGATGGAGAAGATCATAACAGAGAAAATGGACAACTTTGATATATAAAATTTTAAAAGGTTTTGCACAAACAAAGCTAAAATAGAAAGGAAATAGCTGTTACATCATATTTCTCTAGTAAAGATCTCATTTGCAAGATATAAAAGGAAATGATTCAAATTTATGAAAACAAGAGCCATTTGCTAACAGATGAATGGCTAAAGGGTATGAACAGGAGATTTCAGAGGAAGAAATCCAAGATAGTAACAAGCATATGAAAAAAATGCTCCAAATCACCAGTAATTAGAGAAATGTAAATTAAAATAATTCTGAGCTACCCGTTTACACCCATAAAGTTGTCAAAGATGACAAAAAAAGAAAGTTACAATTGTGAAAGTGCTGTAAGAAAACAAGCTCGCTCACTGATATAATGTTGGGGCAGCAAGGTGGCACAGTGGATAGAACACTGGGTCCAGAGTCAGTTAGACCTGAGCTCAAATCTAGCCTCGGACACTTGCTAGCTGTGTGACCACCCCTCAACTCCCCACTCCCCAGGCAGGTTACTTAACACTCTATCCCTCAGTTTTCTCATCTGTAAAATGAGCTAGTGTAGGAAATGGTAAACCACTCCACTATCTTTGCCAAAAAAAATCCCAAATAGGGTCACATGATTGAACATGATTGAAATGACTAAATGATAACACACTGTTGGTGAAACTGCAACTTAGTCCAACCCTTCTGGAAAGCAATTTGGAACTATGTCCAAAAAGCCATTAACTGTGTATTCTGTGTATTAACTGGCCCTTTGGCCCAGCAATATCATCCTTAAACTTACAGTCCAAAGAGATCAAAGAGGAAAAGAATTTTATATATATATATATATATACATATATATATATACTAATATAATGTGGCATATAATATATATAATATACATATTGTTGTTGTTTAGACTTTTCATTCATGTATGACTCTTCATGACCCCATTTGGGGTTTTCTTGGCAAAGATGCTGAAGTGGTTTGCCATTTCCTTCTCCAGCTGATTTTGCAGATGAGGAAACTGAGGTATACAAGGTTAAGTGACTTGCCCAGGATCACATAGCTATTAAGTGTCTGAGGCCAGATTTAAACTCAGGAAGGCAAGTCTTCCTGATTCCAGGCCCAGTACTCTATCCACTGTGCCACCTAGTAGCTGCCCCAACAATGTATGCGTAACATTATTTATATAATTAATGACTTGCAAAGCCTTAAGAATTTCCAAATGATCAAAGATAAAGTACCTATTCATCTCAAGATAGAAAGGTGATGAACTCAATATGCAGGATAAGACATACATCTTCAGACAGATATGGGAAGTTGTTTTGCTTGACATTTCTTTTTTTTCTATCTTAAATTTCCTACAAGGGCTTGGATTTTCTTTTCTTTTTTTCTTTTCCAGTGGATAGGAGGTGGATGGGAGGGCAAGAAGGAAGGAAGGCTAGGGATAAGGTAGCGAAAGAAAAGGAGTTTAAAGAAAAGAAAGGAGAAGCATTAAAGCATTTTTTTAAATAGAGAGAGTAGACAGAATACCAGACAGAACAGACAGGAAACCTTTGAAAGCTACAGACTGAATCTTTCATATAATTAAGAAGAAAAGCAAGCTGTGTATAATGGAGACACATAGTTTCATGTACCATCCCCTTTTTCCGTTCTATTAAATATGTGGAAATGCCCATTTTAATTTTTAAAAAATCTTTTAATATCTTTATTGTTCTGTTATACACTCTGAAATTAGTCTGTAAATAACTTGAGGCCAAAGATAGTGTCTTTTTCTTCTCTTGTATTTCAGTAGTGCCCACAACAGTACTAGTAGATGGTAGATGCTCAGTAATAGATTAATTGATGGATTGATTGATGTTTCTGCCTAACCAGGAGGTGAAGGGTGATCAGGATGATTAAGGCTGATTGCAATCAGCCTTTAGAATTAGATTTTATAGGCCAAAGTTGAACCTGAGAGTGAAAGAACATGGGCAGCGGAGTAGAAATTATGGCCTGATGAAACTGGGCATTTGTTGAAGCAACACCTGAAATCAGATCATGCTCCAAAAGCTGTTTTGAATAAGATGATAACATCCAGCTTTTGTACAAGTAGTGTTTGTACTTCCAGCCATTCCCACTCCCACTCCTTCAAAAAACAATAGGAGTCTCTTTGGGCCTTATAGATTATCTAGTTCTACTTCCCTCATTTTAAGATTGTCCCAGGGAGTGGTAAGTCAACTGTTCTTTGGTTGGTTGATTCAAGACCATAGAGGATGCTATAGTGCTCTGGAGAGGAGCTAGCTAGCATGAAGTGAAAATAACAATTCTTCTTGAATTGGATGTTCGTAATGTGGTTTGACAGACAGCATTGCATAGAAATAAGAACTGGAGTCAGAGGATATGGGTTAAAATTCCAAGTCTGCTATCCTGTGTGAACTTGGGCAAGTTACTAGGCCCCAAATTCCTCCATGAAACTATAAAATGTATATTATATATTTTATATATACAATATATGCATATTTTATAGAGGTATATTTTATATACATATTACATATGCATATATGCATATTTTATACACATTATATATTATATATTTTATATACATAATAAAATATATATTTCTATATTACATATTATTATACAGGGTGTTCCTAAAGTCTGGACACATAGGAAAAATGCATATTTTCAAGAAATGAAATGAATGAAATTTTCAACAACATTTTATTTAATTGGAATATTAACAAATAACATCTTTAATGTGATTTCCATCATTTGTTATGCAAAGGTTGATGTGCTTTGCAAGATTCATGTGAACTCAATGCAATAACTCCACATTGCTGTCGATCTTAGCAAATTCACTCTTTATGCATTCAATCAAGTGTGTTGCATCTGTGATTTTCATTGAATACACCTTCTCCTTTAGCATACCCCAGAAAAATAAGTCAAGGGGGCTAAGGTCTGTTAATATTCCAAATATTTCAAAATATACATTTTTGCCTTTGTGTCCAGACTTTAGGGACAGCCTGTATATGTATGTGTGTATGTGTATATATATATTTGTTCTCCAGAGGCTAGATATGCATATTCACAACTATATTTCCAACCCATTTGTAAGTCAATTCAGATTAATTGCTGTTTTGGACCATTTACTCTCTGCTTTCCTCCAAACCATAGGTAGGCTATATTCACATATATCTCAGAATGGACCTGCTTTAGCATACATTTTAATGTTCCTATAGATGCTGTCTTTCTTGGGTGAAAATAAAGCTAACTTAAAATAAAAGCCCATGTCTTCCCTTTACACTGTTGAAAAATGATAAAATAATTAGAAGAGAATTAGAAGAAATTATAGCTTCTTTATGGTTATTCAGTTAAATATGAGAGGGGTTTGGACTAAGCCTCTAAGGTCCCTACAGCTCTGATCCTGTGTTTGTCTTCCAATAGGCACAAAGTTCTAATCTAAGAAGAACTGATTTTTCCCTCTAAACTTGCCATCATTCTAGCCTGGCCCTCCTAGGAACACAAGGGAAGGAATTCTGTGTTTTGGTTCTGCTAGGCTGCTACTGGATTTGTAGTTAAATGCCTTGGATTGGGACCCTGGCTTTGCAATTTACTATATGATTTTGTACAAGTCACTTGTCCTTTCAGTTTCCTTATCCGTAGCATAAGAGAATTCAGTTAGATGACTTCTAATATCCCTTCCTTTTGTCCTTACAGTGAGACAAAAAACTTCATTTTAATGACAAATAAGTGAGAATAGTAACGTTAGGAAAAAAAAAATCCAAAGCGAGATTGACTATAGATAAACTATAATGTGATTAGACTATATGTAGCTGTTTGAGACTTCAGTCACGAGGATGAAAAGAAATATTGTCTATCACCTTTCTAAATCCCTCCCTGTGTGTGCCCTTCTTCTCCTCTCATTACCACTATTACTTAGAAGATTGTTAATAGTAATTGTAGATCTTCACATTCCTGTAACAGTCATAAGGAATTAGCATATACTAATTTCATGGAATTAGGGTAGCTAGGTGGTACAGTGGATAGAGCTCTAGGGCCTTGAGTCAGGAAGACCTAAGTCCAAATATGGCTTCAGATACTTAGCAGCTGTGTGCCAGTCACAACCCTGGGCAAGTCACTTAATCCTATTTGCTTCAGTTTCTGCATCTGTAAAAGGATCTAGAGAAGGAAACAGCAAACCACTCCAGTATCTTTACCAAGAAAACCCCAAATGGGGTCACAGAGTTGGACATGACTCACAACCACAACAATAACAACAACAACCAACATTTCATGGTGAATTATGCCTTCCCATATCCCCATTCCAGCATCATTGATCAAATACTAGAAGGGACCCCAGAAGCCTTTCTCAGCCTCTCTTAATTCCAGTGCTTTCCCTATTTATCCTGTATATAGCTTGCTTTGTGTGTATTTATTTACTTGTTGTCTCCTCAATTAGACTGGTAGCTCCTTGAGGGCAGGGCCTTTCTTTTGCCTCTTTTTGTATCCCTCACACTTAGCACAGTGTCTGGCATTTAGTAGGTGTTTAATAAATGTTTGTTGATAGATTGATTTTAGATGTGAAGAAAATGAGATCCAGACAGGTTAAGTGACTTGTCTGGAGTCACAAAGCTACTAACTGTAAGATGCAGGATCAAGGACGACATCTGGGATATGCAACTTTGACTCTCGTGGGAATCTGTCCAAAATCACTGCCGGACCAGTGAGCCCTGCTTGCCAAAATTTTGAGATAATGTAGGATATTCTGGGCCTCACAGATGTCACTTAATTCTTTAATATGCCAGTGGTCATTCTTTCCTTTACTATAGCTCTGCAGGATTTGCATATATTCCAAACTCTGACTTCTTCTGCAAAGTTGTCCTGTCCAAGGGGACAAACATTTCTCACTTATGACTCCCTACTGTTCTCTCTCAAAAGGCAAAATCAGGCAGTCTGGGCCCCAGAGTTTTAACCAGAATCCTAAAGACCATGGCTCTGATGTGAGAATTTCTACAGCAACCTTGAGATATCATCTTTATAATACCCTTGGGCTCGATATCCTAATTCTATCACAATGGAATTCTTAAAATTTATTTTATGCTTAGCCACAAAAGGGAACACAGTTTATGGTTGGAGGTAATATGCTGATCTAGCATTTTTGAAAGTTTGGGACTCCAAATGCTATTAGGGATTTGGGATTCATTTTTCCCTTTAGGGAAAAGAGATACTCATAGCTCCTGCCCAGGTTTTCCATGACCTAGTCCTTTATGACTACCTAGGAAACAGTTTTTCCCTGTGTGTTGTATGAAAGGGGCAGAAGGAGGGGGACTATGGGTAGGTGGGAGATAGAAAGTGATGTCAGGGAAAATATAGTGCCTTGGAAATGGAAAGATTTTTTTATGGTATAACATATTCATAATACAACTATGTTACTCAGGAGGAAAAGAACTCATTGAAATGGGAAAAAAAGTTTTCAAAAGAAAATAATTTTCTATACAGCACACAAGATACCTGTGCATGTGCCAATGCAAGACATATCTTTTATAAATCAGTTGAAGAGATAAAGAAGTCTAGAAGTCAGTAAACTAGATGAGGCTTCAATGAAACTAGTTCTTTTATCTTTTCTGTCTGATAGTGCTATGTTTGGTTCCTAATATTTGAGAAGAAAATTTCTCACCTCTCACTATTTTTGATGGCTTCTGCCATGGCTAAATGAAGCCACTTATAAAGGACCCAGATAATGACTGACTTCCAGAATAGAAATTTAAAAAAACAAAAAAAACCCACAATATTTTTGCATTCTGTCTTTCTTCCAGAGAGATTCTGTAAAAGCAGCAGGTAGGGGAATGGGAATCGATTAAGGATGACATTGGGGCAAAGAGATAGGGGCTGTTGTGAGCACAAGATAAAAATAATATCTATCCTTCTGGTGAGTCAGTCAGTCAACAAGCATTTATTAACTGCCTACACTATGCTAAGCCTTGGGAATACAGAGAAAGGAAACAAATAAACAGAGAAAAACAACCCAGGCCCTGCCCTCCAGGAACTCATGGTCTAAGGAGGGGGGAGAATAACATGCAAACAATATATGTTGGGGATAATCAACAGAGCAAAAGCAGAAGCATTAAAGGGGATTGGGAAAGCTTCTTACAAAGGGTGAGATTTTAACTGAAGCTTGAAGGAATCTGGGAAAGCCACAATGTGGAGATTAGGAAGGAGAGAATTTTTGGCATTCGGGAGAGCCAGTGAAAATGATAGAAGTGGGGAGATGCAGTGTCTTCTGTGAGAAACAGCAAGGAAGCCATTGCCACTGTATACCAGAATACATTATAGGAAGTAAAGTGTAGGCAAACTGGAAAGGTAGGAAAAAGCCAAGTTCTGAAGAGTTCTGAATGCCAAACTGAGGATTTTATATCTGACTGGAGGTGAAAGGGAACCACTAGGAGGTGTGTATGTCATGATCAGACTTGAGCTTAGGAAGATCAATTTGCCAGCCGAATGAAAGATAGATTGGAATGGGAAGTGCATTAAGGCAGGAAGATGAACTAGAAGGCTATTTGAACAGTCCAGGCACGAGGGGATGAAGGCCTGGACTAGGGTTGTGTACTCTGAACCACCAGACTTCTTGAGAACAAGTCCTGGGTGACTTAATCTGGACTTGTACTATCCTTATTGTAGAGTCAACCAATGCAAATACACATGGCACATTATATCTAACCAGCTGCACACCCCACCATACTCCACATCCCACGTGACTGTTGTCCTGGGCCATTTCTTTGTCACCCACCAAGGTTCCAAATCACTGTTACCAAGCATTCTAGAAAAGGTATATCAATCAACTCTCTTATTGCTCCACCTATCATCCCTTTGATTTCTCAATATTAAATATCCTTTCCCTGCCATCACTCCTTTTTATGTATTGTCTTTTTCCTCCAACAGTCTAAGTTCCTTGAGGACAGACACTGTCTTTGTTTTGTATTTGTTCTCAGCATTTAACATGGTGCATGATACATAGAAAGTGCTTAAGAAATGCTTTTTATAACTTCAATTCATTTCATTCACTTCCCTCAGGAGTTGGGATGCAATTCTTTTCCCCATCAGCAAATTCTTCTGCCAATACAAACGAACAAACAAAAACTTTGTTCTACCTGTTTATTTCTCATGGTAAACTACTGGCATGGAGAGATTATACAGAGCGATGGAGCCAGTGGTCTAAACCAATGGGATCAAATCCAAATGGATTGACTCAGAAAGCAACAAATTAACATTATCTATGTTGCATTGCATTTTTATTGATTTTTGTTTAACATATCCCAATTACATTTTAATCTGGTTCTGTATACTCAGTAGTTTTATAAGAAGTGAGTTTGACACCTCTGGTCTAGACTGCCCACCTTGGCCAAGTAAAATAATATATCTGGACCTAACTAGGAGCTTGTGTATGATTACAAGAGGTTAAGAAAGATGTCATAGATGTTTAAACATATTATTGGAACCTGACTTCTTTTTACTATGATGGTTATAAATTTAAGGAGGAGTGATGGAAATAGGCCTGGCCAAAGAGAGACCAATTCCCAGCAATACGGGTAGTGTATTCTGCCTGATGCAATCACCCACATGGATGTTTGGTGAGGCTGATTCTGGAAGTTTTTGATGTTGTAGAATTCAGGGTTCTGGCTTTCTACTTTAGAGCATGCACAAGTATTCTGTAACTGGGCTCCTATTGCTTACTGGTTGGTGAATAGGAGCATTTGACTGGGTGCTAGGCTGCAACTGAGTTTGCATGGGAAAGGTATTAACCATCCAAATCAATCTTTCTCTTTTCTGGTGATGGGGGTGGTGGTGGTGGTGGTGGTGGTGGTGGTGGTGGGGTGGTAGAAAGTAGCTCCTGTGAAAGAGATATTGGTGTTTTTGTACACTATAAGTTCAGCATGAGTCAGCGGTGTGATGTGACAGCCAAAAAACTGAATGTGATCTTGGGCTGTATTAATAGAAGTGTAGCATCTGAAGTAAACAAAGTAATAACCCTACTGAACCCTTCCCTAGTCAGGTCACAAGTAAATGATTGGGATTGACTCTCAGCACTACAGTTTGGGACACTGAAAACTGAAGCTTGACCAGAGCAAAGCAATCAGGATGATGAAGAGATTCTGAAGTGCCCCAGAGGAGAAGTTAAAGAAAGTGGAGATGTTTGGCAAAAAAGGAGGGGATAATTCACGTACAGTACTCAAAGAGTCTGACAAAAGAAAGGATCGGATCTTTTCAGCCTTGCCCCAAGAGGCAAAACTAGTTCCAATGAGTGGAAATTACAGGGAAGCATATTTCTGCTCAATATAAGGAAAAATTTCCCTATAATTAGAATTATTCAAAAGTAAAATGACAGGCCTCAAAGAGGCCAGGGGTTAATCTAGGACAGAAGCCATTAAGATTAAAGAAGCCTGAAAAAGTTTTCAGAAGGCAGTAGGAATCTTCTGAATTCAGTAATTCATACTAAACATCACAGTTCACACGTTCTTGATTTTCAATCATTGTTAATGAAAATTTGAGAAATCTGTGGATATTTTATAGAAGTTTCTACATGTTATTCAGATATAGCTATACCATAATGGGAGACAGCTTAGCACAGCACAGTAGATATAGAGAATTGGTCTCAGAGCCAGGAAGGCAGGAGGACAGACTTCAGATCCTGCCTCTGATACATACTAGCTATGACCTTGGACAAACTACTTATACTCTCAGTGTTCTGAGCAACTCTCTGAGATTAAAAGTTATCAAGAAGATGCTGACCTGCATTGGTAAAGGGAGCTGCACACTGTTAGTTTGCTAAATTAATGAAATCACAGATTCAGTCCTTATCCTGATGTAACATAACCGGCTAAAGCTGCTGGACCTTCACAGAAGAGAGATGCAATATAAAATGGAAAATATAACCCAATATTTATGTGGAAAAAACAATGACATGGACATGTGGCAAACTTGGATATTTTAAAGAAAGAGGAAAGTACCTGCTACCCCGTTAGAAAAAAATACCCGTGGGGCTGAGAGAAGAGTACATTATACCAGTGTATTCCCCAAGAGAGCTGCCAGATGCCCAGTCCCTGAACCTGAAAAAGTGTAAACAGCACCCTAGGGAATACAGAACTCACAGGATTGTCCTAGCTTATCGAGCCACTGACCCAGAGATGCCAATAATGGGGACTGAGGAAATATGATTTGACTCTAATTCTGGATGAGCAGTAGTGAGGGAAGCCTTCCAACTTCAGGTGAAACCCTACGACTCTTCCCTGGGCAGGGAGCATAACTAATTTCATATTCTAGATGTCACCTAATGCTCTGTTGGTACCCAATAAAATTATGAAATAACACATTAGACAAAGACACTTACTCCAAACGGTCAAGGCTCTTAAAGACTGCAGTCTCCAAAATAAAGCCAAGGCTCAGAAGAAATGCTGTGTACCGCTAATCCCATCCTTATCGTTCAACAATGACATCCAGGACAAGCCTAGGAAGTGCTGAAGGTCAGGTGGGAATGAGGGGACTCAGCATTAACCCACTACCTTGACAGCTATACTCTGTTGTCTGATGAAAGCCTCATAATGAATTAGTAAATGACTACTAAGAGGTAGTGTGGTATCCTGGAAAGGTACCTGCCTGATGTCACCCAGTGTCATAGCTAGAACTAGAATCCAAGTCATTTGATACCCATCCTTTACCTCTGCTAGATTCAGTTTTTTTTTTAATGTGTAAATAAGATGGTTCAGCCAAACACCTTTTCTAGTTCTGAAATTCCGAGATTGTTTGACTTCAGCAAAGGTTATTAAGTGCCACACATAGGATTAGATTCTGAAAATACAAATATTCCTCCCCCCTGACCCCCCACATCCTGCAGAAAAAAAGAAACAAATAATTCCTGCCCTAAGATCCACATGATTCCCTCTTCCATGGTGTTAGAAATTTTATTTTAGATAGTTATGAATTTAGTCCCTATCACTTTGAATTCTCAGTTATGAAAATTCCTAACATTTAGGTAGGGGTTGGTCTGTCTCCCTAACTTTACAGTTATATCTATCTCTAGTTTTAATGCCTGGACTCTTTGAGGCCTCCCATTTAATTTTGAATAACCAACTATAAGGAAATTTTTTCATTTTATTGAGCAGAACTATGCCTCCTTGTAGTTTCAAATCATTGGAACTAGATCTGTCTGAAAAGATTCTCATCTTTTTTTATTTTGTCAAACTCTTCAAATATTGCACATGAATTCTGCCCTCCTTTTTGATAAACATTCCTACTTTCTTAAATTTCTCCTCCTCTGGAGCACTTTAGTCTCTTCGTCATCCTGGTTGCCTGGTTCAGTTTTCAGTGTCTCAAACTGTAGAGCTGAGAGCCAATCCCAATAACTTACTTGTGACCTGACCTGGGAAGAATTCAGCAGGGTTATCACTTTGTTTACTTCAGATACCACATTTCTATTAATACAGCCCAAGATCACATTCATTTTCTTGGCTGCCACATCATACTGCTGACTCCCACTGAGTTTGTAGGTTACAAAAACACCAATATCTCTTTCACATGAACCATCTAGCCATCTTTCCCCTATCTTGTATTTGTAAGTCACTATATTGTTAACTTTCCAGACCAATTTCTCCTTGAAAGGAAGAATCAAGTAGAGAGGACCTATGTCTTTTTTGAGGCTATATGCTAATAATCCTTTTTTTTTTTAAAAAATAATTCTAACTTATACTGAGAGGACCTGAATTCAAAGCCTGGATCTGCCACTCACTATCCATGTATCCTTGGGCAGATCATCTAAATCCCAATTTCTTCATCTGTAAAAGAAGGGGGTTGGACTAAATGACTTCTCAGGTCCCTTCTAGATTTATAGTTAAGATTTCATTCTTAATATGTGTATAAAAATGCATGTATGTGTGTACACACCTATATTCCTGTATTTATGGGTACATGCGCATATGCATAGATGGTGCAGAGACTGGACCTCTAATTTCATTGGTATATGGGAATCCTAGAGGAGGGATCTCCCATATCAATGCATGTTGACACTTTCTCTGCAACTTACGCTGTTGCCTAAAGCACTGAGAGGTTAAGTGAATTGCCTAGGTTTTCACAGCCAGTGTGTGTCAGAAGTGAAACCTGAATCCAGATCTTCTTGGATCTCAAGCCACCTTTCTAACTACTATGCCACATGGCCTCTCGAGTGTATGTGTACACACACATATGTATATATGCACACACATGTATATAAATATATATATATTTCAGATAGATTTGAACTACAAAATTTTGATATTTACATATAAAATACCTTTTAAATTGGGCTTATATTATCTTTCCCATGTTCCTGAAAACCCAGAAACTGAAATACAAGAAGGTGAGTGACTCTTCAAAGACAGAAAAGTAGTTAGTTAGAGAATTCAGCACTGCTGCCACCAACCCTGTGTAAACCCCACTGAACCATGATATCTGTAGAGCCAGAGAATTGTGCATGCTCTAATCTGCCCTTCCATTGATTAGTTTTAACTTTGCTTGAGGTATTTATTGTTCTGGTCAATCTTTGAAAACCACGAGGTGAAAAAAATAATCTGATCTCAATTAAAAGGATGTTTCCCCTCTATGGTGGGAGAAATCAGCATCTTCTCTTTGTTCCAATTTCCTGGGAAGCTTTACAATAGAAGGCAGCCTTAGGCCACTTTATGGCTCTCTTGGCACCTAATTGATTTCAACAGGCTTATATGTCATGCTCTGAAATACTTCCTTTCTAGGAAAACAGTTAATAAAGATCCATCTTTTCTGCCCCAGATTTCCAAGAAGTAATTGAGTAAAATGTAAAAAATTATAGAAAAATAACACAGTTATTACCTACCATACATATGATGCCATATGTATAGATCTTTCAATCCCCAGAGGTCTCCAAATTCCTCCCATTTTAATCTGTTCTAGCATGGTTTGTCTATCTACCAACAAGAAATATTTTCATTTCTCTAATCTTTTCCTTTTTTTCTATTCAGTTGCATCGTTTTTATTTGAAGCAGCTAAATTGGAGATGGCTTTCAAAGTGAGATTGAACTATTCATTTCTTCTTTTCCAGGTGATTTTCTATCTACAATTGAATAAGAAATGAATGTTTTCCAAGTGAACAGAACTCCTTAAAGTTCCACATCATTACCAGATTGCAAGTCTCCTTTTAGTTATCAGTTTCAAATAGAGTGATCAGAAATTGGCTCTTCCTTTACTTGTTTGCTATTTTATCTATCTTTCTCTCTTAAAAGTAACTGGTCAATTGAGAAGACATTTATTAAGTATCTACTATGTGCAAGATACTGTGCAAGTTTACTGCAGATTCATCCTTTCTGCTCCAGATTTCCAAAGCAATTCAATTCCAAAAGAAGTAGTTGAATAAAATGTAAGCAAAACTTAGAAAAAAAGTAAAGATGCAACATGATTTAGTGGATAGAGAGCTGGTATCAGGCTAAGAAGGATCTGGGTTCAAGTCTACCCTGTGATACATACTGTCTGTGTTGCCACTGAACCACTCAATACACTAGGCAACTCTCTTAGCTGATATACTTCAGAAAAGTGTGGACTTGCATTATTGGTCAGTTTCTTTAGGCAGTAGTTTCTTATGGGACTTCTGTGTTTTATTGGGACCCCACCATTATTTACAGAGGTAGGCAGTGATAGAAGCAAAGCAGAGAAGCTGCAAAAGCACTTTGGAAATATTTCAAGAGAGAAAGCATGCTATCAGCTAGGAAGATTGGGGAAGGTTTAACGGAGAAGCTGGTATTTGCAATGAGTTTTGAAGGCAGATAAGAAACCTGAAAGGTGGAGATGGGGAAAATGTATATTCTAGGTAAGGGGCAAAGTACCTACATCATTATAAGATGGTGGCAACTTGTTCTGATAAAATATCCATCATTTCATCTTGCACTCTAGGAGAAAAAAGTCATCACACAAACTAGAAATAGAAGAGATCTTATATTATCTAGGGCAACTCCTTCATTTTACAGGTGAGAAAAAATGATACTTTTAAATATTAAATGACTTATCCAAAGTCACAGAGCTAGTAACTAGCAGTGCCAATATTGGAACCTAGGTTTTTGGATTCCAAGTCTAGCACAAGAGAGAAAACAAAGCTGGATTTTTATGTATATGGGAATCAATAGAATGGATTCCAAGAATTATTCTGACCTCCGATCCTAACTTCTTATACAATTAATTCAATTTTATTTAATAAACTTGTTAAAGTCCCTGCTACATGCAAGATACTGTGCTAGGCCATGGGAATACAAAGATGAAATATGACACAGCTCTTGTCTTTAAGGAGTGTAGTCTAATAAAAGTGATAAAAATCCATGCACAGATAAGTAATATGCAAGGTAGTGATGAGGGCACAGTCTCTGGGAACCCCTCGAACCCTTGAACCCTCCTTGAATCTTCCCACTCGACCTGGCCTTGGCCTGAGGCTATAACTATTAAGCCCAAATGCCAACCTTGCCCAGTCCTCTATTGTCCAGCTGTTTCCCACCCTTAATCCTGTTTCCCATCCTTAATCCTGATCAAAATATCTATACCCTATTTTGCCTTGGAGCATGATACTCAGTTTTGCTGGGTAGGTGATTCTAGGTTTTAATCCCAGCTCCATTGACCTCCTGAATATCGTATTCTAAGCCCTTCGATCTCTTAATGTAGAAGCTGCCAGATCTTAGGTTATTCTGATTGCATTTCCACAATACTCAAATTGTTTCTTTCTGGCTGCTTGCAGTATTTTCTCCTCGATCTGGGAGCTCTGGAATTTGGTGACAATATTCCTGGGAGATTTCTTTTTGGGATCTATTGGAGGAGGCGATCGATGGATTCTTTCAATTTCTATTTTGCCCTGTGGCTCTAGAATATCAGGGCAGTTCTCCTTGATAATTTCTTGAAAGATGATATCTAGGCTCTTTTTTTGATCATGGCTTTCAGGTAGTCCAATAATTTTTAAATTATCTCTCCTGGATCTATTTTCCAGGTCAGTGGTTTTTCCAATGAGATATTTCACATTGTCTTCCATTTTTTCATTCCTTTGGTTCTGTTTTATAATATCTTGATTTCTCATAAAGTCACTAGCTTCCACTTGCTCCAATCTAATTTTTAAGGTAGTGTTCTCTTCAGTGGTCTTTTGGACCTCCTTTTCCATTTGGCTAATTCTGCCTTTCAAGGCATTCTTCTCCTCATTGGCTTTTTGGAGCTCTTTTGCCATTTGATTTAGTCTGCTTTTTAAGGTGTTGTTTTCTTCAGTGTATTTTTCGGTATTTTTTTGGGTCTCCTTTAGAAAATCATTTACTTGTTTTTCACGGTTTTCTCGCATCCTTCTCATTTCTCTTCCCAATTTTTCCTCTACTTCTCTAACTTGCTTTTCCAAATCCTTTTTGAGCTCTTCCATGGCCTGGGACCAGTTCATGTTTTTCTTGGAGGCTGTTGGTGTAGGCTCTTGCACTTTATTGACTTCTTTAGGCTGTATGTTTTGGTCTTCTTTGTCAGCAAAGAAAGAATGCAAAGTCTGAGACTGAATCTCGGTGCGTTTTCGCTGCCTGGCCATATTGCCAGCCAACTAACTTGACCTTTGAGTTTTTCAGTGGGGTATGACTGCTTGTAGACTATAGAGTTCTCTATAGAGTTCTTTCAATAAAATAGAGGACTTTCAAGCTTTCTCAGTGAAAAGACCAGAACTGAATAGAAAATTTGACTTTCAAACACAAGAATCAAGAGAAGCATGAAAAGGTAATCAAGAAAAAGAACAAGAAAAAGAAATTGCAAGGGACTTACTAAAGGTGAACTGTTTTGTTGACATTCCTACATGGAAAGATGATGTGTATGATTCATGAGACCTCAATATTAGGGTACCTGAAGGGAATATGCATACATATATGTTTATGTATATATATATGGGTGAATGTGTATGTATGTATATATCTATGTGTGTATGTATATATGTATATATATACACACACACATAGAGAGAGAGCGAGCGAGAGAGAGAGAGAGAGAGAGAGAGAAAGAGAGAGGGAGAGAGGGAGAGAGCAGACACAGGGTGAGTTGAAGATGAAGGGAAGATATCTAAAAGAAATAAAATCAAATTAAGGGATGAGAGAAGAACATACTGAGAGAGGGAGATAAGGAGAGATAGAATGGGATGGATTATCTCCCATAAAGGTGGCAAGAGGAAGCAGTTCTGTGGGAGGAGGGGAGAGGGCGGATGAGGGGGGAATGAGTGAACATTGCTCTCATCAGATTTGGCCTAAGGAGGGAATACCATACATACCCAATTGGGAATCTTACCCCACAGGAAAGAAGAGGGAAGAAGATAAAAAAAATGGGGGGGATGATGGAGGGGAGGGCAGATGGGGGTGGAGGTAGTCAAAAACAAACACTTTCAAAAGGGGACAGGGTCAAGAGAGAAAATTCAATAAAGGGTTATGGGTTGGGAAGGAGCAAAATATAGTTAGTCTTTCACAACATGAGTATTGTGGAAGGGTTATACATAATGATACACATGTGGTCTATGTTGAATTGCTTGACTTCTTAGGGAGGGTGGGTGGGAAGGGAAGAGGGGAGAGAATTTGGAACTCAAAGTTTTAAAAACAGATGTTCAAAAACAAACAAAAATGTTTTTGCATGCAACAAGAAAATAAGATACACAAGCAATGGGGCGTAAAAATTAATCTTGCCCTACAATAAAGGAAGGGAAAAGGGGATGGGAGGGGAGTGGGGTGACAGAGGGGAGCGCTGACTGGGGAACAGGGCAACCAGAATATACACCATCTTGGAGTGGGGGGGAGGGTAGAAATGAGGAGAAAATTTGTAATCCAAACTCTTGTGAAAATCAATGCTGAAAACTAAATATGTTAAATAAATTTTAAAATATCCCTGAAAAAAAAATATATGTTGGTTATTAGATAAAATGTACAAAAGAAAAAAAAAAAGAATGGAGAGGGTCTCCCCCTCCCCATATCATATTCTCCTTCTTTAGATTTATAGATGTCACCTCAGTTGTAATCATTACCTAAGGGAATGGGAATTGGAGTTTCTGTGCCTCAATTTCCCAGTTCTTTGTCTAGCTTTTGTGCTCAGATTGTAAGTCCACCTCCCAGTCAATGGGTGAGAAGGGTCAGAGGTGGGCAGGAATTCTCTTGTGTTAGGTATAATTATTGGAGCTTTGCCCCTTGTAAAGTACCTCCCTTGCTAGATTTGCAGGCCTTTTTAGGGCTATGGGGTGAATGTGGGATTCCTAAGAATTCCAGATTTTGACTGCGAATTGTCTTGACTGTCTATGGGTTATTGTGATTTCTTTGTATTGTTTTGCATTTTCCATGGGGTGAAATAAAGGCTATCTTATATCTGCAAAAAAAAAAAATATATCTATACCCTAGCTCTGTTACCCTAGCCCTTCATGGTCTGTCATTTCCATATAGCCTTCAGCTATTTCCCCCACCCTGGAGTCTGACCTCATCCCAGTCCCTTCAAGCTCCTCCTTAGACTCCTCCTTAAGTCCCTCCCTAAACCCCTCCTCTGGTCACCCCAGACCACCCCTCAATCCCTCCCACAACCTTTGTGTATATAATCTCCATCTTGCCTCCATGAAGGTGGTCAGATCCAATCTAGCTCAGATTGGTCTGGCCCGCTTTCCTTACAGGCATCGCAAGGGGTGGGATGTCTTGGGGCAGGCCTATTTGGCTAACTCTTAATAAACTTTGTCTTTTCCCTTGGCTGAGAAAGCTTGAGTCGAATTCTTTCGGCAGGACCCGGTGTGTCGGTACTTTGGGGTGTCGAGCACCTCTCACCCCAAACCCTCATCAGTAGGATGTGATAGGACAAAGGAGAATCCAGACAAAAAAAAGTATTAAATCTTAGAATTCAAGCACAAGATCTATGCTTTGAAGAAAGAGAAGGATTTTTTTTATCAGTCTGACATGTAGAAGGAGTGCTTCACAGGTGTTGGAAATGGTCTGTACATGTGTGGAGGTGGGAAAATGTAAGACAAGATTAAGAACAGGTAAGCAACCTGGTTTGAACTGGAGTATGTGAGGGGAAATAGCATAAAATGACACTAGAAAGTTAAGAGGGAACCTCATTTTGAAGGGCCTTAAGTGATAGGCTACAGAGTTTATATTTTAACCTATATGCAATAGTGAATCTTTGAAGGTTTAGAGCAGGGAGTAAGCTTGTTGGTAAAGGGCGAAAGGGAGGGGATCAAACATGCTCACTGTCACCCTACTGACTGGGTCTCTCCTGCCCCTTTCCCCTTTTCTTGTCTCCTTTTGTGTATTGAGTTCACCCATTAGATTATAAACTCCTTGAGGGCAAGGACTATCTTTGTTTTTATTAATCGCACCCTCAGTGTCTTGTACTTTGTCTTGTGCTTCCTCCTGGAAGGATGATCTCAATCTTTTCAATACAGTATGAGGTGAGGTCATTTGGTGATGAGATGGATGTTGAAGAATTTAGGGACTAGAGCAAGGGTGGAGAACCTGTGGCCTTGAGGCCACATGTGGCTCTCTAGGTCCTCAAGTGTGGCCCTTTGACTGAATCCAGACTTCACAGAACAAACTTAGACTCAGTCAAAAGGCTGTACCCAAGGACCTAGAAGGCCACATGTAGCCTAGAAGCTGCAGGTTCCTCACCCCTGGACTACAGGATGGAAGAGGTTTGGAAAAGAGGCTGTGGAAAGTGTGATGAGCTGTGATAAGATGAATAAAAGGATTACTATGCATCAGGGAGGGTTCAATTGCAGTTACATAGCAAAAATATAGAATTGAATCAATTAGCATAGCTTTTGACTTTCCCTTTCCTGGCTTGGGCATTCCAGAAAGGATCAGAGAAAGAGGTAAATAAACTTGAGGTTTAGCAAGACCAAGAAGTGGAAAGATAAGGCGGCAAGGAATTTGAGCTTACAGAAGAGTACATTGTTGAAATACCTGACTACAAGGTCAAGATTGAGAAAGGAAGGAAATAAAGTCAAAATAAGGGTGATGGGTGGACTAGAAGAACAGGGAGAGATTGAAGGACTGAAAGGCAATGTTAGGATGAAGAAGTGGTTCAGGAGGAGTGGTGAAGCAGAGGAAGAGGTGACAGGACAGGATATTGTAATCAAAGAAGGGGGATATCAGAGTTTGGGATCTTGGAGTTAGAACATTTTCAAAGCCTAAAGAATAACCACTTCTGCAGGTGGTTGAGATAGAGTCATGATGAAGATCATGGGATTTCAGGAGGTTAAAGAATGGAAGGTCACAGAGTAGAAGGGAACAAGCATTTGTTAAGCTCCTACTATATGCCAGGCACTGCTAAGCACTTTACAAATATCTTATTTGATCCTTATGACAACCCTCAGAGGCAGGTAATATTATCATCTCCACTTTATAGCTGAGAAAACTGAGGCAGACAGAGGTTAAGTGACTTGACCACAGTCACAGAAGTAGTAAGCCTCTGAGGCTGGATTTGAATTGGCTTGTCTCCAGGCCCAGTGCTCTATCCACTGAGCCACCTAGCTGAATGAGAAACTAGGATGTTAGAAAAGCTATTAATGTGAACATTGAAGTCACAAAAATAATAGCAAAGATTAGAGTGGAAAGGTAGATGGTAAGCCAGGTCCTGAAGGCATCTACAAAATTGGAAAAATGCCCTGAAGGTTGCAAGATGATTGTGACAAGGATCAGGGCAGGATACCAATATCAGTTCTCTTGAATGTCAGAGGAGGAGAAGTTGTCTGATAGTGGCAGGTAGGCAGAAGAAGTAGCTGTTGAAGAAATATGTAGATTCTTTCTGCCTTTCTCATTCAGGGGTAGGGTGAGGGGGTAAAATGTTAAGGATAAAGGGGAGTTTGTTCACTCTAGGCATTCTAGAATGCACAGGAGAAGAGCATAGCAGAGAATGGGACTAGAGAGGGGCAGAGCTGAGCTGGATAGAGATAAGGTATAGGGGTTATTGTTGTTGTTAGTTCTTTGTTCTCAAAAGAGGACCATGACATCAGGAAGGTGATGCCATGACTTGTAAGTGGATTGGATTTAAATGAGGGAGGGCTGTGCAAGGTCACCAGCCTTGCTTTCTCCTCTGGAGTCTAGTGGCAAGATATAGATCAGGATAACCGGAGATGGCCCTGGATAAGGTATAGGGAAAGGTTGTAGGGTAAGAGTCAGGCAATAGTTCTGAATGTATAAGATCAGGGTACTAAGAGCTGGAGATTTAATAATCATGGCACAGTGAAAGAACTATATAGGCAAAAGTTTGTAGAATAAATGAACACAAGATTTTGATTAGCATGTGTATGATGGAAGCTTTATGGATTCCTCCCCCAGGCAATTTCATGAATTTGAAGGAACAGCAGGGTAGGAGGGGCCTTGTAATAGGAAACCTTCAAAGATCTCCTGTTCCACATTATAGAATCTTAGAGATAGAGATTGAACTTGTGATTTCACCAATATTAGGAAATTCTGTACATACAAACTCCTCCTACCTGGACAACACCTTCTCTACAACTTATATTCAGAGGGTTGTGTAAAGCAGTAAGAGATCAAGTGATTTGCCAGTCACAAAGCCAGTATGTGTCAGAGGCAGGACTTAGGCCCAAGTGTTCCTGGCTCCTAGGCAAGATCTCTATCTATCAAACTATGTCATACTGCTTCTCATAGAATTTTAAAATTGCAAATTTGGGTCAAACTAATGCCTGGTTAAACAGACAAGAAAGGAACTTAAAACCTGTAAAGCCTTTTGGAGATAGATTTACGGACAAGGATTTAATCATGGCACTAGTATTGGTTTATGTGGACCCAAGCCAATCTTTTATTCTCCTCACTCATGCCAGCTCAAGGTTTGGGACCTATTCTATGCCAAGAGATTGATGGTCACAAGAGGCCAATTACATCTACCAGCAGAGGTTTGACCAAGGGTGAGACTCATTACCCTGTCCATAAGCTTGAGTTCTTGGCTTTGAAGTGAGCTATCGCTGAAAAGTTGAACCACTATGTATACAGAGCAAAACTCCAAGTATGGACTAATGACAATCCATTTGCATATTTTGACCAGTGCCAAGTTGGATGCTACTTGCTAGAGATGGATAGCAGCACTGGCTAATTGTTATTTCAGCATACACTGTAGGCCTTGAGAAAACTAATGTGGATGCAGGTGCCTCATCCAGAATGTCATGTGACTCTGGAGCCACAGTGATAGCATCAGAAGATGAAAGGATTATCTGTGATACACAAGGATTTGGACTACAACAAGTGGAAGTATAGGGGAGAGCTTGGGTCTTCCACTAAACAGAATGCCACATGTATATGTAAATCTTGCTTCATTGAACCAATTTTCCTTGCCCCAGTTGTTTGCAAATGACTGGCAATGAGAACAGGTGGCTAATAAAAGACTAAAAAAAATGATACAAACCAAAAAGGAAAGAAGTGATCTAAAGAACTTAAATTCAGTCAGAAAAAGTCATTTTATTTTTTAAACAATGACAGAAATCAGGGCCATGTAATGGAGCACTGTCTAAGTCTGTTACTGATCCTATGTACAGAACCTGGTGCCATCCTAAACATATCCAGTATCTATGAATGCTTTATATCAACACTTTGGACATACCAGTCCTCAAGCTGGTAACAAATGCCAGTTTAAGATAGCTGTGGATAGAACCATTAATATTAAAACTTGTGCTAGTTATGCACAAAGAAAACATATAACAAACTTATGCTGAATATTTGGTGACTATAAGTACCAGCAAGCCTTTTGAATGTGTCTGCTGACTTTCTGCAAGGCAGTAGTAAAAATATGCCATATCTTAGCGGAGACTATTTTACCACCTATGCGTAAACATACCCAATTATAAACCAAGAAAGCATCTACTGTCGCCAAACTGTTATGGGAAAAGGATTTTTCATTGTATAGATTTTCTATTAGCATCCACTCACACCAAGATAGTGACCTTGAGAGCAAACTCAAAAAATGGCTTTTTCAGGTAACAAAAAGTCTCGAATTACTCCTTACTACCCACAAAGAGACTCACAGCCAGAATGTTTCAACCACACACTGTTGGACATGTTGAGAACTTGAAGACCAGAACAAAAAGCTGAATGGAGTCAACATGTGTCATTTCATGTGCATGTGTCTAATTCTACCAGAAATGATCCTATAGGCTTTATACCATACTTGTTCATGTTTGGGAGAGAACCAAATCTACCTTTTGACTTTTGTTTTGAAACTTCAGTTGAAGGAGGTATAGTGCAACTCAGTCTATATCTCAGTCAAGAGAGAAGATAAAGAAGTCTATCAACTATCTATGACATAGTGATAATTTAGAATATTTGTGACAGAAAAGAAGCTATGATGCTAAAATACACTGTCAAGACATTCAACAAGGAGACAGAGCCCTTTTGAGAAGCCTTAGTATTCAAGGTTTTAACAAATTAGCTGTCTAATGGAAAGCTAAACCAAACAAAGGTACTGAGAGTCTCAAAAATTTGCTAATTTACAAAAGAGCCCAAGAGAATAGAAGGGACCCTATCAAGATTATTCATTATTACCATCTTATTCCCTGTGGAAGAATTGCAAAGAGCAGGTAGAGAGAGGTAATGGACCCTCACCTTGTCTAATGGTGAGCAAAAGGGACTCTCCACCATCTCTGCAAAAACTGTCTAGCCCAGATATGGACAAAGAAAGAGATATTTCCAGTGAAGGACACTACATATGTTATTACAGGACAGGAGGAATGAACTGAGAAACAACTCCTATCTTTACTAGAATTACTAGTCTAGAGACTCCTAGGGTACAGATACAACATACAGAGCAAAAATATACTATTAGTCAACTTCTCCTTGTAGACAATTTTATGATGATCCTGATAGTTAGCCAAAACCAATTTTTACCTCAGTTTTATGAATAGAAAGAAAAAACAATGACAAGAGAACTAGACTCATCACATTGGTCAATAGATAAACTTAGGATGTATCAGGTAAACTTGAAGAGTTAAAAATGTATTTAGGAAACAATACCATAGCTCACTCATATGAAATGGACCTTACATGTAATGGTATATGTTTACGGCTATACATGCTAATTACTTCATGTTTGAGTATGCTTGTTTATTATTTTGCTAGTCCAGTTGATTATGTCATGGTATGTTCATGCTATGATAATGTCTTAAATGTTTTGTTAATTATTTTCATATATGTTGATGCTTATAGTTATACTGTACTTTTAAACATAGTCTTATTAATGGCACTATTAAAGCCAGTTAGCTTTTCTTTGTTAGGTATTCTTTGCTTTTTTTTGTTTATGACTATTCCAGTGTAGTATGAATATGCATATGCTCTTAATCTGTGCATGTACTGTGTGCTGAATGTGCCTTAGACATGTTGTCACTGAAGTACTCTGTCCAGTGATCCTTTGTTTAATGGCATGTCTATGGTATGTATTGTTATGCACATTTATCTTCTGTTTTAAATGCTACTATAATTTGGTTCCTGAGATGCCATAAAAATTACACTTCTTGTTTTAAAGTTCTGATGTTTGTGTTTATGCTATGTAGTTACAGGTTTCAGGCCTTTCCTAGCTGATTTTTTTTTTTTGCAGAAAACTGCAGAAATTTCAATTCAAAAGAGGAATGTAGTTTCATCCCTTCCCTAGGCAGGTTTGATGGTCCCCAAAGGACAGCCTATAAATATGTGTGCTGTGTCCATGGAAGGAGATGTGACTCCTGATTGAGAGATCTCTGAGCCCATTATTCTGTGTAAATGATATTTGGGGGAGAGAGATTGCTTTGGCCAACTAGTGACTTTTATATTCACTCTCATTTCCAGCTCCAAAGCCAATCAAAAGGCTTTTTCTTTACCACACAGCAAGTGAACAAGAAACCTATAGAGAATGCTTGTGCATCCTTGGAAGTAGAGAATGGGACTCCTCCATTCAACATCATTACGAATTTCCAGAAGCAAGTGTGCCTAACATCCATGTGGACTCCCCTGAGCATGCTCTCAGGACCATGCCTTCATTGGCATTCAATTTCTAAAAGACAACATGATCAGAACAACTAAAACTTCTAGACCTCAATAGGTCATGTGACTATGCATGGCTTCTGACTCATTATTTGATTGGAGAATTTTAGTTAGTATGGTTTTGGAACTATACATGGTTATAGTGTTAGAGACTGATCAACTGATCTCCTGGCCTGAGAGAGAGTGCAAGAAACTGGCAAGCCTTAAATACACATTTACTTGTATGTTTGGCATTTCCATGTATATATCATGATGATTTATTATTTAACATATTTTCCCTCATTTCTTTTTTCACTACTACATTTTCATCCCAACCTTGAAACTGCTATTACGCAAGTGACAAAAAAAGTCATTGAATTTTCCATGGTGATATGGTTCAGCAGTAGCATCAAACTTGGAATCATAGGAAGGAAAAAAGGGAGGGAAAGCAGGAAGGAAAAAAAGAAGAAAAAAAGTAAAGAAGGAATGTAGGGGGAAGAAAGAAAGGAAGGAGAGAAGGAGAGAGAAAGGAAGGAGACAAGTATTGCTTAAATGCTTATTAAATGCCAGGCACTGTGCCAAGTGCTTTACAATGATCTCATTTGATCTTGAGAACAATTCTGGGAGAGAGGTGCCATTATTATCACAATTTTACTAAGACAGCAACTTTTCCAGGGTCACACACATAGCTAGTAAGTGTCTGAGGCTGAATTTGAACTCAAGTCTTCCTAATGCCAGGCCCAGTGGAAGATATTAGTTGTGTCACTTACTACCTTTGTAAGCTTGGGCAAGTGATGAAATCCCTCTGAATGTTTCCTCACCTGTAAAGTAAGTGGGCTGGATTACAGCAGATGAATTCTACGATCCTGTGATTAAACATATTTCCATGAGTTGTCCTTTTAACTTGGCTATCATTGTGGAAGGTTAATTTATTTCTCCTATTATACATCACCAGGAATTAAATTGTTTGGTGAATATATCTCTACAGTACTTTGAAATGAGATATTTTAGTTTTGAGTACATCAATACCTTGATGATGAAGGGGACTTTGGGGGAATTATCATACCAGCTAGTCTGTAGTCTCAAATTTGCCTATCTCCTTTGATGGAAGATAAGACTTTGGGGACACTGAAGTATTTATCTAAAGAGATGGGAGACTATATTCTCATGTGAAAGACAGGAGGAATATCACATTTTGTATTAAATTTCTGTAAATAAAAATTGCTGGCATTTTCTAGTTATTCATTTTATTTGAAAACATACCAGAATTTTTTTTTTACTTCAGAAACACATAAACCTGTGCATCAAGGAACATTATACTAAATTTCTAGCTACAGGGATACTTAAGGTCATTTAGTTCAACACTCTAATTGTATAGAAAAGGAAACTGGGAATCAGAGGGATTAAGTCACTTGTTTGAAGTCAATGGCAGTAAATGGCAGACCCACCTCTTGTGACTTCAAATCCACTACTGTATCTGTTACCCTATATTGAGGCTTGAATACTATCCAAATAGTATTAGTAGTACATGAAAAAAAAAAACTATGAGAAAGTGAGAAAAGATCAAATGGACTGTATTTAAATTTAGCCTACTGTCATAATCCTGAAAAGATCTTGGCAAGCCTTCACACCAGAGGTGCTAGCCCTCCTCAAACACCCCACCTTTGGTATTCATCTCTCACGCAGCTCTCACCTGTGGCTCCAAGAAACTGTAGCAGGTGTGGTGGCCACACTCTGGTAAGCCATTTCAGTAGACTGGCTAAACCAGGATGAGGGTAACTAATAGGCCTCAAACCTGTCAGTGAGTTAGGGCGATGTCTACCCCAAGTATGCGAAGACTTCCCCAGTGGAATGGGCAGATGAGAACAATTTGTTCCAATAGCTATAAAGGCATCTGAAGCAGTCACTGTGGAGTACTTAGAGCTTGGTCGGACATCAAATAAGTCAACGTTATGCACCACATCTCAGGCCACTGCCAGTTGTCCTGACTTTTGTCCTGCCATTGGACTTTAATGAATTTGGAAGAGAGAGTGAGGCTGATGACTTTGTGCAGCTCTGCCTCACTTAAATCTAATTCACTCACAAGTCAAGATATCACCTGTGATGTCATTGGTTCTCTTTTAAAAACAAAGGCCAAACAACAACAACAACTTTTATAGATTATGGTTGGAAACAACTTATTTTATGGTAGAATTATCCAAGTTGGCTATCATTACAAGCCAGAAGGCTCAAAATCCAGGGTAATGAGGGTGAAGATGGTATTATATTCTGGCATAGTAGCTAGAAGCGAAGGACACATGCACATTTCCCACCTGGCTGAATTTATTTTGGACTTCGGGGACTTCTTTACCATGCCCCTAGTAAGGTCATCACTGGTAAATTTCATCATCTTGCAAGATCCAATCTGCCTTGGTACTAATACCTCATCAGTACCCTCTGCCCCTCTGATTGGAGGGTGGACTCATCAACTCTTCATCCTCCATTTAAGGAGGGGGGATGGGAAAATATTTCACTTCTCACTAGGCTGCACTCATTTTGGACTTGATTTCTCCCACCACACCCCCATGCTGGATACCTGCCATCTCTACTTTTCAGCTTTTATTTGTGTCTTGTCTTCCCCCATTAGTTTGTAAGCTCCCTCAGGGCATGAACTGCCTCTCTTTTTCTTATTTGTATCCACAGCACTTAACACTTATCTAGCACATAGTAGGTGCTTAATAAATATTTATTGACTATTGTTTGACTGTTGACTGAATATGACATGAAATGACCACCAGAGCCAAGATTGACTTTGAGCTGACTCTATGTTCTCACTCCAGGCATTTTCATTTGTTCCCCATGCCTGGAACTCTCTCCATTCTCATCCTTGCCTCCTAGTTCCCCTGGTTTCCTTCAAATCTCAACTAAAGAAACACTTTCTGCAAGAAGCCTTGCCTGGTTTTCCTTAGTGCTAGTGCCTTCCCTCTGTGGACTATTTCCTATTTATCCTGTATATAACTTGTTTGTACATAGTTGTTTGCATTTTGTCTACTTCATTAGACTGTCAGCTCCTTGAGAGTAGGGACTGTCTTTTTCTTTGTATACTCAGCACTTAACAAAATGCCTGGCACATAATAGACACTTAATAAAAGCTTTTTGACTTATTGACTGCTTTCTTGTGTTTTTGGAGGAGCAGAGGCAATTCTGGGATGTACTATAGTTTTGAGAAGGGCAGCATTTTATAGTGGAACACCAAAATTGAGTTCAAGTGGTTAAAGTTTGCATTTGGGCCCTGATGTGGTCCTAATATGGTATGTGGTCCTTACTAGCTATGTGGTCCTAAATAACTCACTTAACCTTTCTGAGCCTCAGCCTCCTTATCTAAAAACATTGGAATAGCAATTCTTCAAATATCTTCCTAACAATGTTGCTGTGAAAAAATGTTTTGCTTCTCTGAGTGACAAATGGTTGATATGTAAAGTAATAGTTATTCCTAGTAAAGGAGAAATTGAAAGGTTTAGAAGAATATTTCTCTGCTCTACAGATAATTGGGAAGAAACAAGAGTTTCTTGAAAAAAAATGAAAGGAGTAATTCAAAGAGAAACAACCAAAAACCGCTGACATACATAAGTATGGTAAGTGTTTAGAAGATAGTATTTGAGAATTTATTTGGGATTTCTGGATAGCAAGTAAATATACAAAAATGATGGGTTCTTGGGCAAAAATGTAATGTATCTTAAGAAGGCTGGTAAAATATATATTTGCCCAGACAGAGTCTTATGAATCTGATCAAGAAGGATTTAAACTGAAAATAGAGGGGAAAGGAGAAAAGTGCCAACACATCTCTACCAAGCCAGGTATCATACATAATAGTGGGTGCAATGTGGGAAGAAGAGTATTAGTAGAGAGAACCATACATTCATAGTAGGCAAGCAGATAAAACACAGCAATGAAACCCTTGGCTTCAGACACCTATACACAAATGCAAAATTCATGAGTAGTACCTAAGGCCAGTTAGAAATTCTATTGCAATGAGACAAATTGAACTTCATAGTTATCACTAAGACTTTGGGGGCTGGGGCTCCTGATTGATCAGTGGCTGTAGAATGTTTGCCTAATTCAAAAGGATTGCCTAATTCAACAGAGGTGGCAGAGTAGTATTGTAGGTTAAGGAGATAAGCTTATGAGGAAATTCAGGGACTACCAGGGTGAAAGCATGGTGGAAGACTTTTGGTTAAGTGTAAATGGAGAAAGAAACAATATTTTCATGAACATATACCAGTACAGAGCATATGGATCAAAAAATGAAGCAGACAGGAGGCTTGTATATAATCTGACATAGAGCTATGATGTTGTAGTAATGGGACTTCTATGATTCAGACATCAGCTGGAGCTCTCTCTATGCCAAAAGCAGAGCATCTGATAAATGTTTTACTTTCCTTAATGATAATCTTGTTTTTAAAAAGGTAGAGAAAGCAATGAAGGGAACTTATTCTAGATTTGATTCTCCAACAAGGAACATCTGATTGCTGAGGGACAAATAATAGGAAACTTTAGGGGAAGTTATTACTACATTTTTGAATCTGTCACCAATACATATATATATATATATATATATATATATATATATATATGTATGTATGTATGTATGTATGTATGTATGTATAGGAAAGTTATCTGACATATACCCTAGATTTGGGGAGAGGTTTCAAATGAGGGGCATCAGACTATATGGTTTCTGTTGATTCATCCAGCTCTATAGCTAAGATCCCATAATCCTATGAAAGATTTGAGAGAAAGGTTAGGCAAGAACTCATAACTTGAAATTTTATAGGGAAATGGATAATGAATGAAGAAGCACTTTTTAAGTATTTTCACTTAGATTTCAGCAAATAATTTAACAAACTCATGCCATTTTCATTGGCAGTTGGGGGTGGGGGAGGTTGGGAATTATTTGAATAATTGAATCAAAAGAATAAATTAACAGATCAAGGGCAATTTGGAGGGAATCCTCTGAGGGGGTGGGGGTGGAGAAAAGCCCGGTTATCTGTCCTTGGTCCTGACCCATTCAATATTTTTAAAATGAATGATGTGGATGAAATCATAGATGTCATATTTGTCAACTTTTCATGTTGTATCACCACACAACATCACCAAGACTAGAATCCATGCCTTGGAGGATTTAACCCTTTCAACCATGAAATTCCTGTTCTTAATTGCCACTGTACTGATTAATGATTGCTGAGTCACCAGAGTCACTCACTATGTTTAGTTTCAGCTATATTTACAGTCCATTTCACTAACCAGCTATCATGCCAAAACATACATAATCCTCCTTCAGTTCTGAAGAAATAATCAAATGAACTCTGCCATTCCTCTTTGTAAGAATGAGTAGATGGATTCCCCCATGGTTCTACTCACCAATTGTTTAATTTTTACTTCTTCTAGGAAAATATCCCTCCATGGCCAGCATTCCTTTACATGTATTGGGTCTCCAACTAGAAGGTGAGCTTCTTTAGGGCACTTTTACATTCGTATTACTAGCACTTATTATAATGCTTGACATACAGTAAGTACTTAATGAATGCTCATTAATTCAAAAAGTTCTTAACATGTTAAAATGAGAAGACAAACATAATTAGGTAAATTTTTATAGTGATAAATGTATTTTATTAGTGATAAATGTATTCCTATTTTGGAATTAAAACACTGCAAAAGTACATATTATGGAAAGGGTGGCTAGACAACATTGCTTGTGAAAAAGATCTTGGGATTTTGCAAGCTCAATAAGAGTCAAAAGCAATACAGTGGCCAAGAGAGATTAGGAGATCAAAAACAGGACTAACAAAAGCATAGCATCCCAGGGTGAAAGATTTTATTTTCCTACTAGGCTCTGCCCTAGTCACATTACATCTGGAGTATTGTGTTAAGCTTTAGCTCCCAAATTTTAGGGAGGATGGTGACAAGCTAACATTCTACTGGTACTGTTATTTGGCATCAAGACACAAATACAATACTCTCTGAAGAATTAAAAAGCAAGTAGCAATGTTAAAGGTGGAATTAGGGTGCAACACAATTGAAGAACTTCAAAGAACAGGAAGAAAACAGTGTTATTAAAAATATCATCAAGGAAATATGTGATAGGAATAGAGGATGGGATGGTCATGGAGTGATGATGAGGGATCAGAAGTAGATAGAGTGCTCAAAGAATGTGAGGAAGGTCTCCAATACATTGAGTTAACACTATATGGTGAACTTATGGGAGGGCATGAATAAAGGTCTCACAAGACAAGAAAGTGTGGATGGGTTAAGAGATGCACCACTGACAGGAATTCCTAAATCAATACAATCCCAGATCCATTTTAATAGTTGAGTATTTGAGAATTGACTAGCTGGAGCTTGACCAAAGGAAGGTGACCAGCACGTTGCCTGGATAAGAAGTTTAGGTTGTTTAGGGATGTTTTGCCAGGACAAGAGAAGACTTACTGGGAATGAGAGAGCTGTCTTCAAATATTTGAAGAGCTGTAGTGAAAAAGAGGCATTGACCTTCCTCTGCTTGTCCCTAGAGAGCATATCTAGAAGCAGTGGGTGGAAGTTGCAGAGAATTTTAGGTTCAAAGCAAGGAAATTTTTTTTAACAATTAGAGCTATTCAGGAAAGGATTACTATGGGAGAATATGGACTCCTGTACAGTTTCAAGCATTGCCTGGATCACTTATCAGGGATGTCAAAGAAAATTCCTGTTCAGGTCCAAGCTGGGCTAGAAAACTTCTGCATCTTCTTCCAAATATAAGATTCCATGATGTGATAATATCAGCTTTTGGGGGGAAGCTCTAGGCTGTGTGGGATTTGGGTTGCAATTGACAACAATAAAAAGAGTCATCACATTCTAGCATTGACATCCCAGTAGCAACCACTGCTTACCCTCATATCCTCTCATTCTGGGACAGGATAGGGAAGAGATCAAGGGACCAACTGAGAAAAGCTGAGTTAGAAGGAAGGATAGGAAAAAAACTGCAAGAAATTGGTTTCTAATATTCTCATAGTTAAACCTGTGCCCCGGGTTATACCCCTATAATGTCACTATTTAGACAAATATGTAGATGATCATTTTGGATATGGTATAATTATTTAAATGAGGAATGATTGAAATTATCATCTGTGATTGGTTATGGCTTCCGAGATGCTAGCACAACAATTTTGAAGAAAACATAAAATTTTCCAGTATAGAAGCCAAATAATTGCAATGAGTTTTCTCTGAGTTTGACTTAATACACTGTTATTGTAACTTGATGGTATAATTGGGGCTTTGGGGCTCTTTGGTTCTATGAGTTGGTGAAATTCAAATCCAGGGGAAAAATAAAATATCTAAGAGAAACATTTTTAGCATTACTAATAAGTCGTGATTTGTTTGTCAATTTCACCTAATGATTAAAAAAATAGCATTGAACATAGAAGGCTGGGCATATTTTTTTCTTTTTCAAAAGCCTAGTTGTCCATAATCTGTAGCCAGGCTCCCTCTAACATTCCTTAGGCCTTAATTAAATAAGAGCAGGACAGGACATCAGGATTTGGGTTCATGATAAACATCCCCAGCCTGAACAGGAGATGTTGCTTTAATGATTTGGAATCTGTCCAAGAAGCATGCACTGGCTAGCAGGCAAATTTGACAGCTACTGGATCTCCCTGGCAAGAACATTCCAACCAATTAAAAGCTAGGCTAGAAATAATGGTTTGTCACTGAATTGTGTAACAGAAACCAATTGGTCCAGATTAACCAAAGGATTAACTTTTCTAACTGAATTTAAAGGTCACAAGGAGCTGGCTTTAAAGAGAAAAGCATTCAATTAGAAGAGGCAAACGATTTTTAGATGTTAGATGTGCAGATGAAAATTAGGTTTACAGAATGTGCAAAATCATTTATGGTGGATTCAGTAAATTGCGGCCTCTTTTCATGGCAGGAAATAGTAGCTAATAGTGTGTATACATATGTGTATACATACACATATATACACATATATTTGTACTTATGTGTGTGTATTAAATAAAATGACCAAATGATTCCAAGGTATTTCCCTTATTATTTTTAAAAAGCATATGGCCAATATCTAATGGCAAATCCTTCAAAAGATTTCCTGCTACATAAATCTGAACTCTTGATGATGGAAGCCATAACTCTCTAGTGAAAGCAGGAGCAGGTGAATAAGTTAATTTGCCTGATTCACTGTGGTTTCTGAGACTAGCCCTTTAAAGAGGAGGACTTATACTCCTAGATTTGCTCTCCTTTGGCAGCTATACCAATGGGCACCCCAAAGTGTCCATTATGGGCACTTTCCTCCCACCCCAAAGTGGGAGGACAGCTCCCCCCCAAAAATTTATAGCTATTTCACTGTCATTTGAATCACTTTCTCTCTCCCTTCACCAGTCAAGAAAATTTTTTTCTTAAAAGGTCATGCCCCTGATATTTATGATCTTTCTTCTTTACCTTCTCTTGTCTTATCTGTCCTTCAAAGGGGCTACAGCTAGATAGTAGTACAGTCAGCTATTTAAAGTTAAATATGGCATCATGCAAACTATGTGCGTGTTGGGTAAATTACAGGATCCTGGACTCATGTTACTAAATTCAGTTCACAACCATCTTATCTGAGCCTTGTTGTTTAGGGAGTCTCCAAGGCTGACTATAATGTATACAGTCCTCCAACAATGCTACTTAGTATTATGAGAAGTTATTGTTTTATACAGCATATTTGAATAACTAGTCCCAAGCACAGTTCTTGGCACACAGTAGATGCTTAACAAGTGCATGTTTATTGATCGATTTATAGGTATTCCTTGGAATTTTCCAGGATTAGAATTCAGCCAGTGATTAGCAATTATGGAGTCATTGCTCATATCAGCCTTATAGAAGCACAGGCATATTCTCTTCATGCTGTCCAACTTGATAATAGCTCAATCACTTCTGGGTTAATTAACCAGACTCAGGGCATAGAGGGTTTCCTAGGCATAATTTCCATATATTGCCACATCTAGAGATATAGCTCTCCATTCTGGAGCAGTGTTCTCAAAACAGATTCTAAAGAGATCATTTTCATTGACTCTTTCTTCAGGTAGGGTGCCCAATCTATTCCATGCTATGGTGTCCTTGCAAGGCACTTAGAATGGAACTGGACATCCCCTGATTTTCTTAAAGGCAGTAACCATTTTTGTATCTTCCATATTGCCTCAATCAAAATATAAATAGTTGTTGCTTAAACCACACTATGCTTATTTATGAGGTGATGGATTAATTCTCTTACTTCCATTGGATAGCAGAACTAAATATAATATATCAGTAAGAGTTAGCCTATATGGCTCAAAGCAGAGGCCATATTGTACACAAAGAGAGACTGATTAGGGGAGTTAACTCATCAGGTGAATGAGCTTATATGGAGCCTTTTTTTGGGACTTTGCATGTCCCTAGTAGGGTATGGATTCTTATTGGCATTCCATTCATGCCTTGCTGAACAAGAATGAGTCTCAGTGATTGGGGGTGAAATGAATGTCTCAGACTATTGTGAATTAGAGTCACCACTTTGTATTGTGTCTATAAAAGGACATGGCAGAACCAGCCACTTTCTCCCTCTTCCTAGAGTGATTTCGAGACAGCTGAATTCAGGACAGAGACCAAATACCCGAGACCCTTTGATTCTTGAAGGGCACCAATACTTAACACAGTCTTCCAGGGATCACCTTCTACCCTGCCTCCAATCTCAACCCCAGGAATGGCAACCTCTTATTCCTAGAGCTAACTTCAGTCCCGACAGTTAGATGTAGTGATATTTCCTGGACCATGAATTCCTGGATTCTAAGTGACAGAGGCACGTATTATTTATTTGTACATGTTTTAAACCATGTAGCAAAATAATGGATATTCTTGAACTCCAACCATCTAGAGAAAGAATAGGTGATCCAGCAATATATTTCTTGGAGAAAAGATGATCCTGGGGTCTAGCTTTCAGGAAAACAAAGGAGTCATGTAAAGCATGAGCCTCAGCGTTGCCTTTCTAGGAATCCTATTTGTACATTCTGAAAACAAGTCTTCTAAGAGGGAGAAGGAAGAAACGTTGGACAGTGTCAATGTCTTGAGAAGAGAGAAATAGGTACACAATTCACATCTATAAGAGCATCCAGGGAATGAGCCATGACATACAGGATCAAAATACCTGGATTTTGACTTTTACTATAATTTTCAGTTTTTTGGATGGTAAATATTTTGGGGGAAGGAACTTACCTCTATAACAGCTCCAATTTTTTTTTTCTTCTGGGAATTAGAAGAGCCCAAACTTTTAGGGAAGTACTGTCAGGTAGGTATGGATTCCTGGGGTGATAGAACAATTAGCTACAATGTCAAGAGCGGGACTATCTACCAACCCTGAGTTGATTTCCCTTTCAAGGAGAATTCAAGCCATAGTAGGATTGGGCAGCTATGATTCCTAGGGGACTATGTACGATCCTAGAGGAAAGATGGGACTCAATGGAAAGAAGAGAGTTTATATCAATATTTACAAGCTACTTTGAGTTCTTTATGTATTTTCTGCATTTTTATGGAGTGAAACCAAGGCTATCCTATACCTGACACATTATCTTGAATACTTGCACAGGAACTGGGTACACTTTAACCTATATCTGTGAAAACCTAGATGTGAACTTCATTCAAAGAAAATTTAGAAATATCCCAAAGGAAATTCTAGGTGAGGAAAAATAAGCTAAAGAGATATTGTTTGAGGGAATTATACCAAGACTGTACCTAGTTCATGCAAACCCATAGCCTGTGGTGGTAGGCCACAGGTTACATACTGTTATCTTATCATTTTAACTATGAAGACAGCAAAAATTGATGTCATGGTTTTACACACACACACACACACACACACACGCACGCACGCATGCACGCATGCATACACATGCATGCACACACACATACACACTTGAATCATTTAAATTGTTATCTGCAAAAGGTTGACCCATATCATCAATGAAGAAATGCATAGAATAATCTATATATAATATGTCATATGAAATATATATGACCAGAAAAGAAGGTGGGCAAATCATTCTGTGTGTGTTTTTGTGTGTGCACAAAGATTGATCGACAATTCCGGTGCTCCACTGGTATTGTTGCAATGTCAAGAGACACAGAAAACAGTACCCAGTATATGGAGTGGAGCCCCAGTGAAGAATTTATAAGAGGGCATGGACAAAGGTCATACACAATGAAAAGTTGTGGAGGGACAGTCGTTTGCACCAATGGAGGAAATATCTACATCAATGATGAAATCACAGATCCATTGAGTGCTAAAATTGAACTAAGTAATCTATAGTGATCAATGGGGCCGAATTATGGAATCTTCTCTTCAATTTGTCCTGAGTAGAGCCTTTTGATCAGTCATAGATATCAAGAAACATAACACTTTTCCGTTTTGGGGCTGAAAAAATCTTATGCTAATCATTAATGTCTTCTAGTCTCTTTAGCTGAAGATTTTCTTAGTTTCAACATCATTCTCTTTTATGGAAATAAGAATTAACAAAATATTTGGTTATGACATAGGTTCTATGTTTGCAATGGTAGAATGAATCTGAAGAAGGTTGTCAGTGGAGCTTATGATGAAACCAATCAGGCGGTCTTTCTCCATAGTGCCTGACATGCCTGAGCCTTGGGTGATGGGGCTGCTCAGAAGGTTCCACTTGAAAAGGGTTTTACCAAAGATTTTGGCAACAACAGTTTGCATGTACTGCTCTACCATCTGAAAAGCACTTTTTGTGTTTTCTCATTTGGTCCCCATATCAATAATAAATATAATTCTGTTAGATAACTTGTGTAAACAAAATCTAGCCCTTCTTTAATGGATTTTTAAAAAAGCCTTGGTTTCAACTTTCTCAATTCCATTTGAGCCTCTAGCTAGGAATTGAAGACCAACAAATAGCACACAAAAGAGCCTTCCTTGTTATGCTTGTGGTTTAGTTCAAAGGAATTGTGGAAAATTCACAATAAACACATTCCCTCTTTAATTCTAATCTCATGTTCTTGACATAGAGCTTTCAGATAGTTTGTGCATGTAAACCTTCTAGTGCTTGTGGAAACTGAGACTCTTGCTTGCATCATTAGTTTGGTTCAACTGTGCAGTATGTGGAAATCAAATAATTTAGTGTTAACACAATTCCCTATTATTAACTTTGAAAAGGTGCAAAGTAAAAAGAAACAAAACAAATCAGGTTAAGTTGAAAGATAGACTCTTTTACAAAGAGGCAACATCAGATACACATACCTCACACAATGTATGTCTTTCCTCCCAGTTCCGCTTAGAATAATTCTTCAGTTCCCAGACAAACTGCATATTGGAAGGCAGAGGCAAATTACACTTGAGACCATCCTGTCGAAAGTAGATGGAGTTTTTAGAATTGTGCATGGCTCACCAAACCAACTTCCCTTTTGTGGAACCCCAGATAAGGAAAATAAAACCCAATCAAACTTTGAGAAATCCACTAGAGGGGAATAAAATACTAAGAGAATAATCACAGCAGCAGCAGCAGCAGCAACAACAACAAGCCAACTCCATAACTTATATCAAGTTGACCTGACTAGTTAGTGCAGAGGCTTTCAGGGGAGTGGGGAGGCAGTAGTTCTCCCCTCCCTTTCTCCTTTCCCTTTTCATTTCTCCTGTTTCCTCTGCTGCCTTGGGAAACTCATTAAGGCAAAACTAGCCACATCATTACATCCACTTAAGGCAGAACCCAGCTAGCCAGCTTATGCCACTGACAGTAATAACCGCCACTTCTCAATTTTTGCTCTTATTGGCATCATGGTTTGGGCTGGGATTTTTTTTTATTTGTCTTACTTTGAAATTTACATGTCTTCAGAACAACTAAAATTCGCAAGAACAAACTAATTAATGGATTCCATTTTTGACAGCTACAAGAAGACGGATGAGAAAGTAACATGCTTCTGGCAGCATGTTATCAATTGGGAGGCAACAGTGCATTCCCTCTATGTGGAACAGTGAGCTGGAACAGACACTGACAGATGACACGGCCCTTTGACAGTGAAGCCTGTACAAGCTGACAGCTCCACTTGCAGTCAGTCAAGTCCACATTTTGCACTGGAATTTCAACTCACTTGATTTGCAGAATATGCTTTTTCCTACTTCCAGCATGTAGAAGAGGTGAATAAAAATTTCAGGGCATTTACATTAACTAGTGGATTCTAGGATCCATTACCCAACTTTCCCTTCACCCTCAAAGGGGCTAATAATAATAAAGGTGTGTGGGGGGGGAGAGGATAGATCCTCCAATGTACTGGAGAATATCCATCTCAGAAGAGAATATTTTTCTTTACACTAAGGTTTTTCTCTAACAATTATATAATTCATATGTAAATCAAAACATTTCCAGAAAGACAGATTGTAAAATTTCTAAAAGTCCTTAGAGTTGGAAAGTGATTTAAAAAAATGTAGAGATAACCTCCATAAAATGGCTATTTTTTACTGTATGGTGTCTAGAACATAATAACTACTATTTAAATGTTAGTAGTCATTACTAATTTCATCATCATCATCATCATCATCATCATCATCATCATCATCACTCTGCCCTTTGCATTGAGAAGCTATATCAAAATCCTGACTGCCTTATTTTTCTTTTAATGAATTTTTATTATTTGTGCTGGTCTAGGTCTCAGACCGTGGTTCTTACTTGATCACTTTTCAAATTATTTTTCTCCATTTGAAACCAGATTTCTGCAGCAAGTTGGTTTTCTTTATGGCTTTTAGAGAGTTATTTAACTTCTCTGTATTTTAGTTCCATCACATAGAAAATACACAGCTCTGTATAATTGTTGGCACTGTGGCATTCTTTCCCATAGAGTACTTCACAGAAGTAGTAATAAAAGGAAAGGTGCCGCAATAAATGCTTTTTCATCTTATGCTTGTGTAACAACTCTAGAATCCTTGATTTCAAAGGAAGCTACATCTATGGATGAAATAAAATGTTTTGGTAACTTTACATCCTCCACTGTCCTCAAAAATCTGCACTTGAGTATCTTCTAAAGGGCAACAGAAAGGCACATTCAATTCAACTAAACAAGTATATCATTATATGTGTATATATATATATATATACATATATATTAAACACCTACTATGTGCAAAACTAAAAATAAACATAAAATTAAAAAGCAATCCCTACCTTCCTGGAGCTGATAAGAGAGGTGTTGAGAAAAGACAAACATTCCAGAAGCAAATACAGAGCAATGTGAAATAGCAAATACACCTAGAAAAATTATTTTCCATTAATTTAGTGCCTTTATTGCATAGTAATAATTTACTCTCATATGATTCCTCAAAGTTTACAAAGCCCTTTCCTCAAAACAGTTCCTATGAAGTAGGCAACACAAGTATTACTATGGTTCTTTTATAGATGAAGAAACTAAGATTTAGGGATATTAAGTAGATTACCCAAGGGCACACCAGCTAATAAGTAATGAAGTTGAGACTCAAAATTAGATCTTTTGTCATTAAGTTTCCCATGCTTTCCTTTTTTTTTTTTTTTTGCTTCTTGAAGTACTTTGAAATAATGACAAATTTTCATGTCCAAAGTACTTGATAGACATTTAAGTAACCACTCAGAAAAACACAGAATGATTGTTAAGCTGAAGCTGAATATTTTGATTGTAATTTACACAGTATTTTCAAATAACATAAACATATTTAAAATAGATAAGCATCACTATCCTTACTCATAGAATATAAAACAAAGGAAGGAAACCACTCAGCAGAAGGCTGCTGGTGAGTAGTCAAGTGAAAAAGGATGTATTTAGCACTCCTGATCAGAGATAGAATTACAGTAAGATAATTGGAGCTTTACCCCAAGTCTCCAAAAACAACCCTTGTATTGCTTCAAAAGTTAGAAAAATGTGATTAGGCAAATGGCTAATATCTGGTAGTATTCTATGGTCCTTCAATCCACCAGTTCTGGAACTTCTTATTCTTTAGTTTCTTGCAACAGTTTCCATGGCATGACAACTCCTGCTTCATCGCCCAAACCCTTGGTGGCCACTACCTACAGTCCTATCACTTCTCCATCCCTGGCCTAGAGTCTATTGGCTCACCTGACCATTGTTCCTTCCTTCTAAAAGCAATACTTCCTAGGTCTGAGGTTGACTATCCACTGTACCAGAAAAAAATTTTTAAAAAAATATAAGGAAGTTTAGAGAGGGAAGGAAAAAAGTTAAGAGGCATAGGACTAGACCCACATAGGCCCATCTCACTGAGAGTGACAAATTGTGAGGCTGCTTTGGTCAAGCTCAAAACCTTCTTTTGATTTGACCATTCCTCAGTTTTACTGACCCTCTTTTTGGTCCTGCAATGCTATTTCTTCCCAGTCCCTCAGGTCCCACTGACTTCTTGTTTCTGACTGTGATTTCAATATACCTTTTGGTCTTTGGCCCTGAATGGACTCTGTATCTGTCAGTGTGGTCTTTGATCTCCTGTACTGTACAATCCACCGCTTAGTTTTCGTTCTTCTTGAGCTCAGGCTGTCATGGATGAATCCTCTCTCCTGCCTGTACTAACTTGCGTGATTTCACACATCATGTATAATCTCCACTGGTCCCAGTGTGGAACCCTTCCCACCCCCTTCTCCCACAGCTATCTGGGCCTTTCCTGGTCCCATCTTGCTATGGTATGATGGAAAGAACATTGGCTCAGGAATCAGAATATCTGCTTTCAAATCCTGGCTCTGTCACTTAATTACTTGAGCAACCTCAGGTAAGTCACAACTTCCCTGGGAGTATTTCCTCATTTTTTTGAAAAATAAAAGAGGTTAATCTTTTAGTTTCATTTTGGTTCTAGATTGATTTATTTAATTGCATACCTCCAAATGCTATGGAAGTCCCCCCTCCCCTATGATGGACTTTTCAATAGAACAAATTAAGTAAAGAATAATATAATAAAGAACTACCTTCCTTTTTAACATGAGTCTGACAAATAATATTGTAATGTGTTCTGGGAATTATGAGACCAATATGAGTCTTCAGGATAGGATTTCAGACTGGGGAGATCAAGAATAATAGTTCCTGGGGGCAGCTGGGTGGCATAGTGAATAGAGCACTGGCCATGGAGTCAGGAGGACCTGAGTTCAAATCCAGCCTCAGACACTTGACACACTTACTAGCTGTGTGACCTTGGGCAAGTCACTTAATCCCAATTGCCCTGCCTTCCCTGCTTAAGAAAAAAAAAAGAATAATAGTTCCCAGTTTAAAAGAAGTCTATGCCAAATGAATTAAAATTAGAATTCTGTAATGACTACATCTTCAATGAATTCTTTAAAAAATATTCTTCTAGGACTCAAACTAACTACAGTGATGAAAGGGTAAGCAATTAGAAGTGGAGAGGATGTTTTCCCTGAGTGCAATCCTTCCATCAATATAGATGTCGATCTGAACAACCACTTGGCCCAATGTAGACCCCATTGACATGACAACAAACATATTGAAACAAGGAACAAATTGATATGTAAAAGTGAGAACTAAAAGTGAGAACATAACATTTCCAGCTTCATAATAGTTTGTGAAAACTGTTCCTTTAAACTGATGTATAGGAGAGCACAGTAGCATATGCCTATAATCCCAGATACGGGAGAGACTGAGGTTGTTGTGTCTCTTGAGCTATGTAGTATTAAGCTGTGGTAGGGCTAAGCCTGTTAGATATCCAGACTAAGTCCAGCATCAATATGGTGACGTCCTTGGAGAAGGGATAGGAAGTGTGAGATTATGGGAGAAGGGGAAAAACAGGTTGCTAGGGGAAGGAGTGAAACTGCCCGGGTCAGAAATGGAACAAGTCAAAGCTTCTGGGCTAAACAGTATTGAGATTGGGCCATGAATAGCCCCTGCACTCAACATATGCAAAACTGAATTCATTATCTGTTCTCCACCACTCCCCCCACTCCCCTATAACTGTCAGCCTTCCTCCTCATTAGCCAGGCTCACAACCTAGATGATATTCTTGACTCTCCACTATCTCTCAAGCCCCATATCCAATAAATGGTCGAGTCTTGTCATTTCTACCTTCTTAATAATTCTTTTACACACTCCCTTCTCTTCTCTGACACCACCAGCATCCTGGTGCAGAACTTCATCACCTTATGTCTGGACTATTGCAATGGCCTGCTGCTTGGGCTTCCTGCATCAAATCTCTCCGCACTCCAATCCATCTTGCACTTAGCTGTCAAATTGATTTTCCTAAAATGTAGGTCTGACCATATCGACCTCCTATTCAATAAACTCCAGGGATTCCCCTTTACCTCCAGCATCAAATACAAAATGCTGTTGAGTTTTCAAAGCCTATCATGGCCTATGCCCTCCCTTTCCAGTCTCCTTATACCCTACTCCCCTCTATGTCTCTCTGATCCAGTGACACAGGCCTTGCACATGATATTCCATCTTCCAGCTCTGGATATTTTCACAGGCTGTCCTCCATGCTTGGAATGATCTTCCTCATCTCTACTGCTTAGCTTCCCTGGTTTCATTCAAGCCTCAGCTACTTCTCACTTTCTATAAAAATCCTTAGCCAGTACTCCTTAATCTTAGTACCTTCCTTCTGAGATGACCCCAATTTATCACACATATATGACAAATGCATATATTTCATATCATAATAGATATGATAAGTGTATGTACATATGTATATATTCAAATATAGTTGGGTTTTGTATGTATATAATTTATAAATGTGTATATATATATGTGTGTGTGTGTGTGTGTGTATTTGTATGTAGTTGTTTGCATGTTGTCTCCCCAGTAGCTGATAAGCTTATTGAAGGCAAGAATTGGGTTTTTTCTTTCTTTATATCTCCAGAGCTTAGTACAATGCCTGGCACCTAGTAGGTGCTTAATAAACACTAGCTGACTGACTAACATTTCAGTCTCTTAGATAGAGAGGTTTAATCTTAAAAAAGTTTTTTAATTAATTTTTTTAAAATAAAAAAATTGATGAACATCACTACCTGAATATTGTAAGTTATACTATAATAATTAGAAGAGAATGAAACCATGTACCTTTCAGAGCTAAGGCTAGAGGGACAGTTCTTTAAACATGGATAATAGATGAAATCATATAAGATAAAATAGATAAATTTGATTATATAAATTTGGAGAAAACATTTCCATGAGCAAAATCAATGCAGCCAATAGTAAAAGCAAAGCTATTAAATGAGAAAATATTTGCATTAAATATTTCTAATAAGGGTCTGATAACTAAGATATATAGTCAACACAAATAAATAAAAACCAGAGTCATTTCCCAATAAATAAATGGACAAAGGATATGAACAAACCATTCTCAAATGAAAATTTGCAAACTATTAATAACCATATGAAATGTTACTTCAAGTCACTAATAAGAGAAATGTAAATCATAATAGCTTTAAAATTTCAGTTTACATTTAGAAAACTAAAAAAAATTACAAAAGTTGGGAATAATCAGTGTAGGATTGTGGAAAGTCAGATATACCAATACTTCATTGGTAGAGCTATGAATTGGTCTAATCATTCTGGAAAGAAATTTTAATTATGCCCCCAAAGTGTCTTAAATGTCCATTCCCTTTGAACCAGAGATCCTGTTCCTAAGCATAGACTCTAAGAATGTAAAAGATAGAAAGACATATGTCAAAATATTCATAGAAGTTCTTCTGATGTTAGCAAAGAACTAGAAACAAAATAGATATACATCATATGATAATAATAATAGTAGCTGCCATTTATATGGTGCTGTAAGGTTTGCAAAGTACTTTATAAATATTATCTCATTTGATCTTCACAACAACCCTGGGAGGTTGTTGTTCAGTCATTTTTTAGTCATGTCCACCTCTTTGTGACCCCATTTGGGGTTTTCTTGGCAATGATACTTTTGGAAGCCTTTTGCCATTTCCTTCTCTAGTTCATTTTACAGATGAGGAAACTGAGGCAACCAGGGTTAAGTGACTTGCCTAGGATCCCATAGCTAGTGAGTGTTTGAATCCAGATTTGAACTCAGGAAGAGTCTTCCTGCCTCCGGGCCCAGACCTCTATCCACTGCATCATGTAGCTGCCCCATTCTGGAAAGTAGGTTCTATTATTATCATTTTCATTTTACAGATGAGGGAACTGAGGAAAATAGAGGTCAAGTGACTTGCCTAGGATCATGCAATATTTTGATGCACCATTTTTCTTCTTTCTTACAAAGGATGACAAAAATAAGGCAATATCAAAACAAAAGATTATAAATTTAGAACAAATTGACCTTAGAAGCCATTTAAACTAATCTCTTCTTTTTACAGATGAGAAAAGTGGTGCTCAAAGTGACTTACCCAAGGTAATTAGTAGAATCATGATTTGAACTCAAGTCCTCTGACTCTGGGGCAACTAGGTGGCACAGTAGATAGAGAGTGAGGAGGATCTGAGTTCAAATCTGACCTCAGACACTAAGTGTGTGATCCTGGCCAAGTGACTTAACCTTGTTTGCCTCATTTCTTTTTGTTTTTGTTTTTTCCCAAATTTTATTCAACACAAAACATATCTCTACAGTTTCTATTGAGGAGGTTGACCACGTCCACGACCAAATCCACCTCTAAATTGGAATTCTGTTGCTGACCCAGCCCCAGCCTCAGCCTTCTTGTCAGCACCAGGGGGAGCAGCACTTCGTCTATATGTGTCTCTGCCAGCTTCACCCTGCGCAAGCCGGGCAGGTCGCTTGCCCTCCAGACCTTTGGACCTTGGCCTTCCTGTCTCAGAATGACTTCTTCGGAGTGTGGCAGGCACAATCTCAGGGGGCAGGTGAAGGTAATCCCGGAGGTACTGAATGCCCTCATTGGTGAGGTACCAGTAGAAATGCCTCCATGCAAACTGCTCCTTAACATAGCCACGAGACTTTAGAGACTGCATGGCCTTCATGACATGGAGATTGGGCACGTTCTTGTCTGCCAGCTCGAGGTGCTTTGGCATGTGGACATCCTTCTTGGCTACCATCACTCCCTCCTTAAAAAGGAGTTCATAGATGGCAATTTGGTTCTTCTTGGGCATCAACATCTTGGCTGCGGCAGCGGATGCTGCTCTAGATGGAGTCCGGGCTAGAAAGGGTTGCCTCATTTCTTTATTTGTAGAATGAGCTGGGGAAGGAAGTGACAAAAGGCTCCAATATCTTTGCCAAGAAAACCCCAAATGAGGTCACAAAGAGTCAGAAACAACTGAAATGAAACCTTTTGTCTCTGAATCTAGTTCTCTTTTACCAAAATGCCTTCCCTAAATTTTTTTTAAAAAGAGAAGTGGAGGTGGGGGGACAACCTGATTCATACTTCTTCATCTAGTAGAGGCTTTTTATACACAATGATAGCTTAATATAAATTAATGCTTTTCACCCAAACCAAATCTTTGGATCACCTAAGGGTATTGGAGATGGTAAAAGTTTTGGACAGTGCCACTGATGAATACTTGGTCAGGGTGGAGAGAGCAGTATTTAAAAGACACAGAAAAGGAAAGAAGTAAGAAACAAGATGCAATGAGAGAAGGGGAGACATGCATCTCTCTCTCTCTTTATCTTTCTCTCTCTCTCTCTGTCTCCTTCTCTTCTCAGACTGCTCCAGCTCAGGCCATCCTCACCTCTTAGCTGAATCATTTTAGGAGCATGCTAATTGGTCTCACTGTCTGCAGGCCTTCTGTTGTCCAGTTTATCCTGCATTTAGCTGCCAAACTGATGTACTTATATCTTAGGTCTGAACATGTCATATCTGCTGAAGAAGTCAGTGGTTCCTTCTTGCTTCTTGTATGAAATACAAACTCCTCCTTTTATCTTTTATAACCCTTCACAATCTGTTTTTCTAGTCTCATTGTTTACTACTCTCCTTTGAATTGGCATGTTCCAGGTAAACTGACCTATTTGTTATTCCCTCTGCAAAACATTTCATCTTCTATATCTGTGCCTTTATACAGGCTTCCCCTCATGCCTGTAATGCTTTCACTCCTTACTTTCATATTATGAAATCCCTAGCTTCCTTCAGAGTTCATCTGGAACTCCAACTCATATAGGAAGGCCATCCTGATTCTCTCCAGGTGCTAGAGTCCTACACCCAGAATTATTTTGCAAATATTGTATATTTACTTCTCCATGTACCAGGTGTTCCCTACCCATTCCAGAATGTAAGTTTCTTGAGGGTGGGGATTGTTTAATCTTTGTCTTTGTATCCAGAGTGCCTAAAATAGCACCTGGCACTTAAATGTTTCTGGAATGAATGAATTAATGAATACATTCATTAGAAGGAAGGGAATGTATATAAAGATAAACATTATAATACAGAGAGAGCACAAGAAGTACTCTCGCATACAATATGCATGATGTTCTAGGATGCTATTTGTGAAACACAGATATAAATACATAAAATAACCTATTGATCACTTTTATAGGATATTAGAATTTTTATTGAACTAAAAGAATCTTAACATCAGGTAGGTATCCCTAAATTTTTTCTTCTATAGTCTCTCACCTTGGCCATACCGCAAACCTTTGTATGATTGAATGGAGTCTGTTCCAGAATAGAGGCATGCCTGCTGTAACATGCATTTGTTAAGTGCCTACTAAGTTCAAAGCACAAAAATGAAACAACCCATTCCCACAAGGAGCTTATATTCTCCTGGGGGAAATACAAATTTATATAGATATAAAGTAAATATGAAGTAATTTGGGGAAAAGTCAGCATGAAAAATTAAGAGCATTAGAAAAGGCCTTGTGTAGGAAGTGGCAACTGGGTTGACTTTGAAGGGTTAGTCTTAAGAGCTGAAGTTAAAGATGAACAGCACTCCAGGCATGGGAAACAGCTTGTGCAAAAGAATGGAGGTGAGATATATAACATCATATATGCCAAGTACATGAAAGGAAGTTATATGAAATAGGCTTGGAGAAGACTGGCTAGAGACAGATTTTGAAAGACTTTAAATGCCAGAGGAGTTGGTATTTTATCCTAGTTTAGGAATTCTTTACCTGGGATCCATGAACTTAAAGAAATTAATTAGTCATTCAAAATTATTGATTACCTTAATAACCGTACGCATTTTCTATTATATGTTTAAAAATATCATTCTGGCAAGGTTCCATAGGCTTCACTAGTCTTCCAGAGTAGTCTATGACACAAAAGTTTAAAAACCCCTGTCCTAGAAACAGTAGGGAAGCATTTAAGACCCTGGATCAGGGCAGTGACATGATCAGATCCAGGCTTCAGGAATTTTGGTTTTACTGCTATATGGTTGGCAAATTAGACAAGGGAGAAATTAGAAGCAAAGAGACCAATTAAAATTTTGAAGCAGTCTGGACAAGAAGTGATGAAGATCTAAACTAAAGTTGGACCAGGGTAAGTGAAAAGGAAGAGATGTTTATGAGAGCCATTGAGAAAATAGAATCAACTTGGCAACTAATTAGATATGAGGGTGGGGGAAGAGGTAGTAGTGAATGAGAATGAAGAATCAAGGCTGATTTAGGGTGGTTGAGAGGGTCTGTTTCACAGTTGTAGTGCAGATATTGTAGTTGTTTTAAAATCTCAATCAGACAACCATTGGATCACCTTGCCATCATATTAGAGACCAAACAATTCCTTATCTTTCAATTAAATGAATCCAACAATCCAACAATAATTTATTTAGCATCTACTAATACTGTAAATTTAACTATTTGAGGTCAATTATATAGTATGTCTAGAAAATGGTTTCTTCGCATATTCAATCAATAAATTACAGAGACATCCTTTTATATGGATTTCTTGTTAGGATGTTGAATTTCTCTTACAGACTGATAAGCATTTATTATATCCTATTGTGCGTGTGTGTGTGCGTGTACGTGTGTGTGTGTGTGTGTGTGTGTGTGTGTGTGTGTGTGTGGACATCTGATCTCTCTAATAGAACATAAGCTCCTTGAGAGGAGGGGGCTGTTTCTTATCTGATCTTTGAATCTCCAGCAGCTAGCATAAGGCCCTACACATAATATATGCTTAATAAATATTTATTAAATTGAATGGAATGGATTTTAGTTGAATTGAACCTGAAAATGAGTACATGTCCAATGTATTGTTTAGCCAACTGGAAAATGTAGTGATTTTGTGGAAGGTTTTAAAAAATCTTTTATTTTATCATCTAGATTTTAAAAAAAAGTAAATCAGTGAGCAATTTCTAAGCTCTGTTAAGAAAATAAGGAGCTGAATGAAAATTTAAACTAGAACTGAATTAAATATGTGCCAGTTTGAATAGACAGATATTTATTTACACAGACAGACAAGGATGTAGAAAAACATAGGTATCCATGAGTTTTTCTTCACCTCTGCAATGAGACTGCCCCCCCCCTTAGATTTCTCATGCAGAAGTAAAGTCGTTTATATTTTCATTACTGTTTTGGTATTTGTCCTCTTTATGCTCTTCATGTATTTTAAAGTTTCACCTTGAATTCTCGTAATTCAATACTTCAGGGATGCCAGATTTCACCTACATGGGTGCTTCCTATAGTCTTTTCCACACCTGGGTAGACAGTTCCATGAGCTGTTGTGACCAAAATGAAGTCATCCTCTCAATATCAGCTTCTCTGGTGATGAGCTTGTCTTGACTTATTCAGGCTTGTCCTTAGATGATTGACACTCATAATGCACCATGTAACTCACATCTAAAGTCTTCCCAACTTTGTAGGATTATCAGATCAGAAATTTCAAGAAGAAAAGGATCTTACAGGTTGCCTAGTACAACTCTCTGTTTAGGAAAATGAAGACTTGCACTAGGTCACACAAGTAGTAAATGTCAGCCAGGATCTGGCTTCAGGTTCTCTGATTTTAACACTCCTTCTGCCGCACCACGCTGCCTTTCAGAAGTTGTTGCCATAGTTTTCAAGATACGTGGCTTGTTCTTTATACTACATGGCAAAAAGTTGTCCTGCCTATGCCAGTGAAATGCAAATTCTTTTATTCTTCAAGTCCTACAAAGCTATAAAGTATTTGGATATTGGCCTGCTATCTGTAATCTGTGAGCTAGCAAGCTAAATCCAGGGAAAGTCATCATAACATTGGCTGAATGGGTGATAATTTTTTTCAGGCTCTGTTTTCAGGTCCAGTAGTGCTTAAAGATCATATACTAAGTCACTGAAGGTCTGTGATCTGTGTAAAGGGAGTATCTAGGCCAGTAATAGTACTGCTCCACTAGAATATAAGCTCATTTAGGGCAGAGGATTTGTCACTTTGTCATTGTATTCCCAGTACTTTGCTCATATCGTTCCATATATTAGAGACAAGAGATATTTCTTGAATAAAATTAAATGTTTCTTGAATTAAAAAAAAAAGATCTAGCTGACCACCACACCTTGATGATACAGGACTTTAGAAGAGGAATGTCTCACATGCCCTAATAAAATCATTTGGCATTCTCTCCCATACTTCTGAAGAGATGAAGGGCTATAGACAGAGACTGTTGCACACAGTGATGACGTTGGTTATTGTATTAGTTGGTCTTCCTGAACTGTTTTTCTTTATCATAAGAAAGGTTCATTGGGTGGGTGGGAATACAGCTGGAAATGACTATGATTTAAAAGCAAAAAGTCTTTAATTTAAAAACCTGGGATTGAGTCAGTAGTATTATGGTATTGTGAGAAAATAATTGTAAAAGCATTTAGCCCAGTATGTGGCACATTGTAAGCACTATATAAATGTTAGCTATTATTATTAATTACCACCATCATCATTACTGTTAATATTGTTAAGTGGCACATTTATTACCCTCATTTTGTGAGGATTTTAATCCTAACAAATACATATGCAGCATATAATATATGTAAAATTAAATATGTACATAAAATTATGTCTATCATCTATCTATCTATCTATCTATCTATCTATCTTCATCACAATGATCATCTATCTATCTATCTTCAAGGCAAAATTACTTACCCAGTTTCATTGTAGTATATCTTACATCATGGATATGAATCCAGAGTTTCTAACTTCAAGTCCAGCATCCTTGTCACTATTCTATTCCTATAAAGATCCTTTGATACATTCCCTTAATCTGCATTCGTTGCCTATGGCCTCAGAATCTAGTTTTAAATTGTATCTATAATAATAGTTCCTAAAGTTTTGAATATGAAGATTCTTTTTTAACATCAGAAAAATTCACAAATTTCCGAAGAATTGCTATTGAGCTCATTAAAGCATATGATTACAAAAGACTTCTATAAATTCAATAATGCTTCATTTGTATTTTACTAATCATAATAGCCTCCACATGCATTTAAAATAGGATTGCATATACATGAAATGCATTTATTCAGTTTATAGCAGGCAAATATGCTGCTTTGCATCTTTCTGAGATTAGAATTCTAGCTGAAATGATGGAAGATTCATTCTTGGATGTGCTTCTATATCAAGCTTGTTTTTGTATTTAGATTTTCTTTTTAAAAAAATTCAGTGATACTTTCATGCAAATCTTAGCATGTTCTCTGAATTCCTCATACTCATCATTTCTCATTCTTGGTACAGTAATATTCCATCATACTAACATATGAAGTTCAGTTATTGTCAAGCACCCACTTTGTTGCTTGGTATTTTGATTTCAGTGCAACAAATTTACTAGTGTACATATGAATTTGAAAAACTCCTCCAAGCAGGGCACCTCCTAGATGGAGTGTTGTGTAACGCATTAGGCCCTACAGTTGGATCAGGAAGATCTGAAGTCAAATCCTGTCTTAGTGAGTAAATCCTGGCTTAATAACTCCTGGTCTTAGTAAATCCTGGCTGTGTGAGCTGGGCAAACCACAACATCCTTCAGTTTCTTCATCTATAAAATCAGGGGTGTGGGCTAAATGGTCTCTGATTATATGATCCTATGAGCCAAGATCCTACAATAACTTCTTGACCCGCCCCCCACCAGTTATCTGCAGTCAATAGATTAAAACCATTGATCTATATGATGCCAAACATCCAAATGAGAGATTGAAAAATTCAGATATCCAGATGTGTCACATTTATACTGAGTAGACCAAACATCTTCCTTTCAATTTGACTATGTTATAGGCACAGTGTGAATGGGTCTACTTGGTTCACATTGTGGCTGGTATTTTTTGATATTTAAAGTATACTTTATTAAGAAAATGATGTGCCAAGATGCACAAAGTGAAACATTAGTCTGTAACACATATGCAATGATGTATAATGGAAAATTAGAGCTTTAAAAGGCAGGTGTCATGAAATAATCCCCTCATTGTACTAAGTATTAGCCAGACTTTCATTACTAGATAATAGCTTCTAGTTATGGACTCTGTAATTATACATTAGCAAAGGATGTCAGGAGGTAGAGCCAAGATGGCAGAGTAGCAAGAAGAAATACAGAAAGCTACACTCTTACACCAACACTCCTCCAAAGAGATCTAGGAAATGCACCCATCCAAACCCTTATCAGGACGTATAAGGTAAAACAAATTACAGTGAGTCATTTTTCAAGCCTAGGTCACCACAAGGAGGCAGACAGAGGTCTGCAGACACTGGAAATAAGGTTTGGACAGAGCACAACATTGCAGAGTACTCTGACATCAGAACAAATTATTTTTGGTCATGCTAATGCAGAAATTAGTTTTGCTTGATCCTACATATTTGTAACAGAAGTCTTGTTTTTTTTTTTCTTAATTTGAAGGGGAGGAAGAAAATGCAGATTTTAGTTGGTCTTGTTTTTCTTTATTTCTCAGTTGGGGGGGTGGATAAAAGGCAGATTTTTTTTTTTGCCAAGTGAGAAAAATATATCTATATCTATATATATTTAAAACAAAGGTATGGAAAACTTCAAGAGAACAGTTAACAGAATCCAAAGAGTCTCCAAAGGCCTGAAGGAGCAACACCTATAGAAGACTATTCTATGGAAGGATTTTTTTGGGGAGGGAGTGAGGGGGGGGCGTCACACTAAATAACAAATAATTTAAAATTTTATGACAGAATTCCTTTTCTCTGATAGAGCTTAGAGTCCACACAAGTTGAAAGAAAACCCCCATTTTCATTGCTCCTTCCAGACTAGGACAACACAGACATTTTCCCTTCCCCTTACACTTGGCTTTGTCTTCTTCAAGAGAGCTGCTACACTTTTGCATATGATGAAAAGAAGAGAATTAGTTATAAACATGTTCCATTTTGTCTAGGTTCATCTCTATTCTTTCATTGTTAAAAGGAACTCTGGCATCACAAGAACCACTTCCTCTACTATAAAATGACAGGATTGGATGAGATGACTGTGATTTCTGAATCTATGAAAGTTTTCCTATCAGGATACAGCCTAGATATAAAAAAAATGGAAGATTTCATTTACTTAGTCTTAGCTGTTTTAGTTTTTTTAAATTGGCTCTTTCTTTCTCTTCCTTCCTTCTTCTTCTTCTTCTTCTTCTTCTTCTTCTTCCTTCTTCTTCTCCTTCTTCTTCTCCTTCTCCTTCTCCTTCTCCTTCTTCTTCTTCTTCTTCTTCTTCTTCTTCTTCTTCTTCTCCTCTCTCTCTCTTTCTTTCTCTCTCTCTCTCTCTCTCTCTCTCTCTCTCTCTCTCTCTCTCTCTTTCTCCTTCCCTCCCTCTCTCTCTTTCTTTCTTTCCTGTGATTTTCATAACAGTTAGCTGAATATTAACACCCAAGTTTACTAATCAGCCTTTCTTGTCTTTCTCTCATTGGGAGGAGGAATAGGTCCTCCCAAACCAAAAAGAGATCTGGTCAGCTAGACTTCTCCCTGGGTCATAGTGGTTGTAATCCCAGGCTGTTTGTTACCTGTGGAGAGCTCCCATTACTAACCAAAATAATATTTTAGTCTTCATTATAAAATTTAGCAAGATTAAGATAAAGTATTTTTTTCTGTTATATTTTTTATTTGTTTCTCAAGTACCTCTGACTAGATTCCTTGCTGAAATTCAACATTGTCCAAACAAGACTTATTCTCAGTTCCCCCATTTTCCTCTATTCCTCTTTCTCTTTACTTTTTTCTACCATCATGAGCATTATTTATTTTATTCTGTTTCACAAGCACATTGTTGGAGTCATATTTAACTTTTTAAACTTTCATATTTCACCAAATTCTACCAGTTTCTTCACCCAGAAACCACTGAAATTTCTTGCTTTGCTTACCATTCAAAGGCAGGCATTGCTTTTTGGAATTATTACAGTCTTTTCTTTCCTTTTGCTTTGCTGTTTTACCTTGTGAGCTCAGTATCCTACGGTTAATAAGCTTTCTTATTTAAAGTATTCTGACAGTCTCTAACCTCTTCAAACCTGGCTCTCACTGCTTTTCAAAACAAGTCTAAAGTCTCATTCTCATTTTCAGACTCTGCAAGTCTTTGATTGTCTTAATGTCCTTAATTATATCCATGGACATCTTTCCTGAACTCATGTTCTCCCTTATTAGTTCCCTAGGTTCTGGACAAATACACCTGCTATTTGCCATCTTTATCTTTCTTTCCTTTGACCACTAATGTTCCACTCCACTTGCCTTCAATAACCTTAGCCTAAATATCTGGCAAGCAACCTCACTATTTTCCTTTAGCTCTCTCCTTAAGACTCATTCATTCTGGCAAACCTTCCCAGGAATATTGTCCAACTATTGATTTCCACATTTTGCTGAAGCTCCATAAATATTAATATTTCATAAAGTACATCATTGAGATGTGGACTGAATAACTGGAAAGAGGAAATCTTCTATTATGGCTGCGTCCACTCGATGCCAAAACCACCAGTCCATTTAGTCAAATAAATCAGTTAAAGTTGGAGGCAGTATGGAAAGAGTCCTAGTTCTGTGGTCAAGACCTCTGGGTTTGATTGCTGGCTACAGTGCTTACTGGATGTGTGATCATAAGCATGCCACATTGTCCCTGAGCTTTAATTTCATTATCTCTAGCACAGGGATAATAATATTCATATATGTATATGTATGTATATGCATATAATGTGTGTATGTGTGTGTGTGTGTGTGTGTGTGTGTGTGTGTGTGTACATATCAGAGTGCCACGAAATAGCAACCGGTTAACAAATTATTGTCAATGGATTGATTGATCCTAAGGTTTTATGAGGGAAATGCTTTATGAACCATTAACTTCTATAGAAATGTGAGTTACTGTTCTGAATGTTCTGTAGATAAAACAAATAGTTGATTGAATGTTTTGCTTTTTCACTGACAGATTTGTACTGTGTAACAGAGGATATGAGATCTTGTTTTGGGGATCACATAAGTTTTGATGGATTTTTTTTCACATTTACTTAAGAGACCATTTATCAGTTGTAACTGACTGACAGCAATATAAACTGAGATGTTAATTAAACCAGCTCCTAACTCCCTAACAGGGGAATGGCTAATACCTAAATCAGGCCCTTTGCTCCTGAAATGCAACTGTAGAATGATGATCATGTGGTGCCATGTCAGATTCTTTGACTTTATCATTACCAGCTGAGTTTCAAATGACTATTGGACTCAGGATGATAGGACTCTTCAGCATCACCTGTATCTCTCTCAGATCAAGTTATCAACAGCAGGATTTCTGGACAATCTTCTTCAAGGAAACAAATGCTACTACCCAACTAAGAAGACAATGAGGGTAAAAACTAGATATTGGAGATAATTACAGTTACAGAGAGGAGCATAGTTTTAACCACCTGGGGAGATATTTTACTGAATTATGCTAATCTAAGTTCCTCTATTCAATAACTTCTGTTTTCTCTCACCTTTGCACAAACTCCCTTCTCCGGCCCAGAAAGCCCTTCCTCTGTCACTTCTAAATCTTAGAATTGCTAGTTTTCTTTAGATATTAGGTCAAAGACTATCTTCTACACATGACCTTTCCTGATCACCCTAGATGTTAGTACCCTGAAAATTAACTTAAATTTATTTTATAATAAGCCTCCTTTTAAAATATAACTCATTTGATTTTACTTTTTGTCCATTTGTCCATTGACAGGCATTGATACTTCTCTCCCCATTGGGAAAAAAGAAAACTCTTTTAACACATATGCATAGTCAATCAAATCAAACTCTCAAATTTTCCATTTCCAAAACTACATGTATCAACACCTCTCTGTTAGGGAATAGGTAGCATATTTGATCATTCTATCTCTGGAATTGTGATTGGCCATTGGATTATTTAGCATTCTTAAGTCTTTACTTCAAGGAAAGCAAAATAGATTTTGCTCAACCTCCTATTAAAATGCTATATGAATCTTTATGTTTTAGGTGTATCTCTTATAAACAAAGTATTTTTGGATTTTGCTTTTTAAAATATTCTGTTATCTGCTTCCATTTTATAAGTGAGTTCATCCTATAAACATTCATGGTTATGATAAACAATTGTGTGTTTTCTTCCATCCTATACTCATACTTTTCCTTCTCTTTGTTTTTAATCCTCTTTGTGAAGAACAAGAGGGTGGTGAGAAAGAAAAAGTGTGCCCAGCACTGGTTCTCTAGGTTTGGTGCAATCTGTTTCCGCTCTGTGGCCCCTACTCTCTTTCTCTCCTCTAGAGCCCACAAGAAGTTTTGTACCTCTTGTGCCAAACTGATAACTCTGTTTCTAATGATTTCTTCCATAGTTCTAATTTATTTTCCAGTTTTTTGCCCTACTTACTCTGGAATGCCACCCCTAAGCCCAGACTACCTTTCAGTTGACCTTGGATTTATGACCGGGAACTGTAAGCAACAGAATTTCTAGTTGACTCCTGTTCTTGCAACCTGCCCACATTTAGTTCCCTCTGTTTTAGATCTGCACAAGTTTAGGCCCCCTTGCGTTATATTTGGGACCTCTTGTTTCCATGATGCACAGTGTTAGCCTCTTTCAGTCTTAGCACCAGAATGCTCTGCGCTACTGTTCTCAGCTAAATTCTGTCTCCAATGTCCACAGATTTCTCTATCTCTCTATGCTGACAAGGGCTAGAAAAAAATGACCCATTGTGACTTTATCTTGGATTTCCCAGTCAGGAGCCGGTTTGATATATATTTAAAATCTTTGTGAAGGAGATGGGGAAGAGTTGAGCTGAGTTCCTACTACTCTGCTATCTTGGCTTCTTTCTCTTATATATATATGTGTGTGTATGTATATATATACATATATATATATATATATGTATGTATTTTTATGTAATATCCACATTATATATGTATGTATACATGCATATACACATACACATAATCATATTGCCCAACGGAATTTTAGCTCCTTAAGGGTAGGAACTGTTTTCATTTTTGCCTTTCTATCATTGGGCTTAGCACATAGTGGGTACTTAATACTTACTGACTGAATCTAGGATGTCTCTGGTCCAGGGTACTTCTTTAAGTTTTATCAGAGGCCAGTATTCCATTACTAGCAATGCTTTCATTGCTAGCCCAGATTGAACTAGATTCCCTTGGCTCCCTGCTAAATGAATTTCTTCTGGCCCTTAGCTTCTACTGAATTAAAAACCTTTTCTCTTTTTCTAACTGTCTTCTGCCTCTTGTCCTGGACACTTTGGATTTGCCATTAAGCTATCACACCCTGGGACTAAACCCATTAGGTCACTTCTAATGGATCTCTGTTTATTCATTAGAAATAGACACTTCACAGCAAAGTTACAGGCCTTATACACAGACATCAGTACAAGAAGTCTCACACTCAGGCACTTGCAATAGGGGCAGTTTTCCCCTAGACTATTTCATAGGACACAGAGCCAAACCCTGCCACACAGACTTCAATAGCATTGTTACTATTGTAGACAAGGACTTCAATTTCCATGTCATCTGATGATCCATTGAACTCCATCAACGATAGATAAATAAAGGAGCGATCTGTTTCAAAAAGCTTTGCAGCATTAGCCTGTCTTTGAAACCTTATTTATTGTGCACTATAATACGTCAATTTAGAACTCATGTTTGGTCAACTCTTTTGAAAAATGTTAGAACTGCAATCTGTACTTTCTTTGTTGGTTTGAATTTTTCATAAAAGAATTTTTCCAATAATAAAAAATAACCAAAAGGGCTTTCATTCATGAAAATATGTGAGGCATCTGAAAGCCTAGTACATGTAGGAGTAATATCCTTTTGTACAGCTCTTTTAGAAGAAAACTTCTTTTAACTCTTTTCTAACTCTCAAAATGGCTCTGACCTGTCGAGAATGCCCTGTTCACAAATAGCAACTAAAAAACATACCTTCATAAAAATGGATGTTGTCATTGGGAGTGGAAAGAGGTGGAGAATACATCAAGGTCAGGCTTAGTCAGAGAAAAGAGGGAGCAGGGGAAGAAATGAGCAATGAATTTCTTATGGCTAAACCCTGCAAGTATTCTGCTGGCTATTTCTGTTTAAACAAAAGAACAAAAGGAGAAGTTTAAATGTCATTCCCTCTCAACCTGACTTGTAGCAGTTCTTTCCCAGAATTTCCTTTCCCCCTATTTTCTCACTTCCTAAATCTAAGCAGCACTAGGGAATTTAGTCATTGAGTTGTTCAGAAGAGCAGCTCTTAGAACCTTTAATCGATTAACACTTTCCAGGATACAGGCCTCTTAAGAGACTTTGGGAAAGGAGGGATCAAATTTTTCATGACAGAGAATTTAAGAAGAGGCCAAAATGGGGAGGTAGGGGTGAAAAGGGGCAAGGAGGGCAGGGATATCAGGTAAAAGTTGCCCACAGTATAATCAGATGCCTTGTGATTTCCTTAATTTGTAGGTCTCCTACAAAGCCAGCTACTATATAACCTTGATCTATCTTTTCTAAAAGGTAAGAGTATACAATTAAATCCCTAGATAGTTGAGGAGGAAAACAAATGAGGTCCACTCAGCTCAGAGAGACTTTCATTAAACTATGTCATTTACCATAACAACCTTGACAGTTGCTCCATTTTTTCAGTCCCTATTTTAAGGATTCCTAAAAGTTTTTCAAATCAGCTATTCTCATATGGGTAATTTAGGTACAACTACCCAGCTTTTCATGAGTCCTTTTCTAAGTTTCTGCCCCTGGCAATTGATAAGAGATCATCATAAAAAAGTCAATACAGGTCTTCATTTGGCAATGAACCTGGAGTTCAGATCTCAGATTAATATACCCAATCATTCACTAAACATTCATTTAACTAACATATATTGAGCATATATGGTATACAACTCACTGGGCAAGGTACTGAGGGATAGACAAAGACAAATAAGATAGTCTATAATCTCAAGAAACTTAAATACTAGTAGAGAAGTTGAAACATGTAGAAAAATAACTATTAATTCAAATTAGAATATGAAAAAAATCCCCAAGACAGGTAAAAAATGCTATCAAAGTTCAAAAGAGAAAAAGCTTGAACCAGAGATTATGAAAAGAAGGCTTAAGTACATAAAAGGAGACAGCTCAAGAATTCAAGAATTTAAAAATAAGATTGGGTCACATTATCAGGGTAGAACTTCTCCTTCTTTAAGGATATATGTTCCTAAGTTATGGGATACATTAAGTACTTGGCTGTCTGTCAGTCAATCAATAAGCATTTTTAAAGCTCTTAATATTTGTTAGACACTATGCTAAGTGATAAGAATACAAAACAAACAAAAGAAGACAATCCTTGCCTCTATGGAGCTCACATTTTAGTGGGGGGAAGACAAGATACAAAAGACAGCTGCAAAGGATGGGAGAAGAGAAGGCACCTTCTTGGGGAGAGTAGAAAAAGAAATTGGAGAGTTAGAAGTAGGATTTTCCTTAACATGGTGGTTCTGGGAGGAACTGACCAGTCAAAAGAAGGAACCTCAGGGGTGGAATGATCTTCCAAGATAAGAAGGCTGCATCACTGGTCCAGGAATTCCCACTATGAAAGATTCCATTGAGAGATAACATTAGGTGAAGTATGTGTAGGAAGAAAAGAAGCTTACTGAATTTTCATTGGGATCTATTAGTAGTTCAAGTAAATAAGCCTCATGAAGACAGGTGAGCTATCCTCCAACACCTCCATCTTAAAGCCCTATTCTCAATATACACATTCAGGAAGATCAGAGGATGAAGACTTTAGAGAGTCTGTGGCATACCCAAGGTCACTTAATTTCTTAGAATGTAGAAACATGTTTCTAGACTCTCCTTCTTGTTCTCTTTCCACTAAATCCACAACATATTGGAAAAGGTTCATGAGTTCTGGGTTCTAGTCCTGACTCCACTGAATCTCAGTTTCCCTACCTATAAAATGAAGGTATTGAACTAGGTGGTCTTTTCCATCTCTAACAGTCTCTACCATGACTCTACCATGCTGAGAGTAACTTTCCAAAAATTCTCTTTGTAGAAACCACAATGCTGAGCCATGTGGAGACTCTCTGTTCAGATATCTGTAAAAAGGAAAATCACTTAAAGGTGTCTTGTGGGAGGGGAGATGCCAGGTCTAGGTGAAATTTTTTTTCTAAAAAGGTCTTGAGAACTCATCCAATTCAGAAGTGCAAAATTTAACCTGTTCACATCTGAAAAAAAAGGTGCTGCATTACAATTGGAGTGTCATGCAAAGTTCATTCCTGGGCTTGAAGAGGTGTCCCTGGCATTCATTTTCCCTGACCACATGGTACTGAACATTTGTCTTCAGATCCATTCAAGAAGCCACCCTCTGGAAGTTGAAAAGTGAGAATATTATACTGGTTGGGTGGTGCTGAACCAGGTGATTGATTCATTTATAGTCTATAAAATGACAGAGCCCTCACCACTGTCTCAAACAAGAAATTGATTTCAGATTCTGAGACATGATTGTTACAAATGGGCAGTCATCCCCATACCGTTCTGATAGAATGACAAGAATGTTCATTAAATATTTGTTTTTTTTCTTTTAAAAAAACATACTTTCAAACAAGGCATTTTGGGGGTAGTTTACAACTCTATTTTTAATGTACTGATTTCACTACAGATAGTATAACTGCAAGGAAAACACATTTACAAAAAGCTGTTGCCTTTAGAATTTTAAATCTGGCAAGGTTTTTAGCAGCAAAACCTTGGCTAAATAAAAAGTTGCATCTTTTTATGTATCAGGGTGTTAATTGGGCTTTTCTTGCTGTCATGAAGAGTAACAGCAGATGTTGATCTAAAGCGACTCCTTATCAAGGTACAGTGGTTGGTCCTCAGAGATGGCATTTTCTTTGGGGTCTTTATTGACCTGGCTTATTCTCGTCTTACAGTTTTACATGCTCTGCCAATTACACTGGCCAATGGTGAGTGATTCAGAAAATATCCTAATATAATGGGGGAAACCTCCTTAAAGAAATTCATATACATTTTTCCCCAATGGATTGTAGCCATGTCAAGGTGAGAATAACTAATCTCTTCACCTTGACGCGCTAAATTAAGTAGTGTGAAAAAAAAATCAGAAGACAATGGTGAATAAAATGAGCTGCGTGAATAACATGTTATTTCCTTGCATAAATAAAGTTTGTGTGATGATTAAAGCTAAATGGATCTATTGTGGTGGGGAGAGGGGAAGGACTCAGTTACTTTATATACCAAAAGAATTTATCTTTTTTGACATAGGAAATGGCTTTTCCTGTTACGTTGATTATTATTTACAATAAAAGAAAAATATTAAATTAATGGAAGAGTGATATTCCCATATTTACCACGGCATTTCAAAGCCAGACCCGGAATCCGAGGCCATTTTACTTACTGCATTTAAACAGCTTGTATTCAAATCCTGCCTTTCTCAGGATGAAAAATATGTGTTATATGGTCTATTTCAGGTGAGCTTTGAGGACAGTTTCAGTTGGTAGAACCTAGTGGGTTTGTAATAGTTACTGGAGGGATAATCTTAGAGTAATATCTCTGTCTTATAATGGGACAATAAGATTCTAAGTTGGAAGAGAACATGGGAGTCTTCAATTCCAACCCTCTGGTTGTGGTTAAGTGACCTGCCCAAGGTTACATAGACAGTAAAAAATAGAACTTGGATTCAAACTTAGATCCTCTGATTATAAATCTTTCCACAGAGAAGTTTTCTGGAAATTTATAATGACGTAGATTTTGAGTCACCTAGATTTGCTAAACTGTCAGGAACAGTCAAAACTGTCCATGTTTGGGAATAATTATGGAAGATTTTATAGGATTGACTTCAATAGAAGCCAAAATGACTTCTCTTTTTTTCTCTAGTGGATCTAGAGATCTGAAAACAACATTCTATCCTTTGAGTTCAATAATAATAATAACTAAAACTCATTTAGCACTTCAAAGCTCACAAAGTACTTTACATACATTATCTCATTTGAAACTCACAAGACCTCTATTACATTAGTGTTACATAGGATCTTAAGATCATCGATTTAGAGGTAGAAAGAAGCCATCTTTTCTAACCCTTTCATTTTACAGGGAGGAATCTAAGACCTAGAGAGTGTAAGTGATTTGTCCAAGGTCATACTGTGAGTGATAAAAGAGAAATAGGTACCCAGGACTTCTAACTCCAAATTTACTGCTCTTTCCATTGAGCCATGACGTGCCTACAAATGTTACTACTATTACTACAATGATGATGATTATGATGGTCATGATAATGAAAATGATAATGGTGATGGTGATGATAAGGAGGAGGAGGAGGAAGAAGATGAAGTCTTCAACTATGACTTCAACAATATCAGTAAGAAGTATCATACCACTGGTGGGCAGAACATAGATAATGTTAATAAGTGGTGTTTAAAGTTGGTGGATTACAGGGATTCTTATGTTTGATGTAATCACCCTATTTCAGTTTGATAGCCCTAGTGTGAGAACTCCCAGTGAGTTATCTCTACCAGTACAAATAAGCAGCAATCTACTATACCATCCTACCTCTCAGTTGAGATAGGTCACAAGGATAAAAAAGAAAAAAGATCCATGACTAAAAACTGGTTAAGTCTCCCAATGGCTACCATATAACTCTGAGGTTTCATTAAGTGGTCAGCAGAGAAAACAGCTAGTCAGAGGTAGTGGGCATCTGGAACACTCACTTCAGCAAGGAGCTACCTTTAAATGAAGCCATCATAGCTGAGATTTACCCTATTTGCATGTCATTAGCAATCTGCCTTTTGGCTACCTCACTAGACTTTATAGTAGGATGTGCATGGTCTTGCCCATGTAACTCATTACATCACTGCTAAAAAGGCCTCAATCATCAATCCTGTTGACAGAAGGCTACAGTATTTATGAATACAAAAGGACTTATTCATATAGCTAGCATGTGGATGTGTACATTAAGAACGAGAAGGAAGACTCTTGATCAAGGGTGCTGCATGTATGTTCTCCATAGTAAATTGTGCTGTATCTACAAGGGGTCACTGCAAGGGAGTTAAGTCAATGCTCACTTTTTGTCAACACGTCAAATCATAAATGATGATCCAGTGTCAGAAATCTGTCCTTCTATGCCCTCAGAAAAAGATCCAGGAGGATGGCAACTATTAATGGTAGGAGTCCTGCTATTCTTTTTTAGGCCTCTGGGTACAAGACAGTGAGCCCATGGAAAACTTGGAAAGCTCTTGCCTGCATGATTTATGGCTATAGCCAGTTCTTTATTCCTTCACTTTCATAAGCACCAAATTCACTTAGAAAACTTGAAAAAAAAGCTGCCAATCCCAGGCTATTTTAGGGTTTCTTCATCTTCTCCTGACCTTTGGTTTGACAAGCCAAAGAACAAAGTGAAAAATGGACTATGCAGTCTTGACCATGATTACAAACTATTGCAGGCTGGATGAGGAGGGGAGGGGAAGAAAACATCATTTGAGATTGAGGTAGTTGAATACTCTTAGTTAATAGCAGTGGGGAAGCTTTAAATGTTGAGCATAAGAAACAAACAAGAAAAGCTAGGTTTCATATTTGCGTCCACTTTTATGAGGTGGAATTAAAAAATCTGAGGTTAGCTGTGTTTTTAAGAGTCTACTCACACCAGTAAAGTCTTGGGGAGTAATTTGTGTGTGCTTGCATTTTTATGCCCGCCTGGTTATAAGTTCTAATGCAATTCCTTTAATACCCCCTACACTGTTATTGATCCCCTTGAGAAAATCAGCAAATTTAGCATTTTTTAAAGTGTATTTGTCAATAACCACTTTGCTCCTGTTACCATGCCGAGATCTTGTGTGAACATCAAGGCATTTCAATATTTTTGACAGTTTTCCATTCTTGCCATATACAACACTGCTAAATTTGAAAGTGAAAGCAAGATAATGAAGAAATTTGCAAAGTGCCGATATATATTTCTCTCCTTCCCTTCCTGAACTTTTCCTTCTAGGTAAGGAAGTGCAAGGTGCAATTTAATCTATTCAAATGAAACCCTAACTTTGGAAATTTGAGGGAATTTTTTTTCATACATATACATGCATAAACAATAGAGCTATGAAAAGTAAACTTAGCCCTACCATCCACCTAAATCGCTAGAACATGTGCATACATTAAACTAGTTCAAAATTAATAAAACTCTCTAAATTATGCATGGCACAGGGGGTGAAAAAAAGTTGATAACAGGAACTGCTGCCTGCCTGGTGCTATGAATTTGGTAATTCACTGACATCAACCCTATGGCTATGCACTGGAGAAGATCATAATAAGATATAATTGTTGCTTGCTCATTTGTTTGAACTCCAAAACTATATCAAATAACACTTAATTATACGCACAGAATACCATTACAGGAGGGAACTCACATTTGAATAGCTCAGTAGAAGCAAAGACATTTAATATTATGCTGCTCCTGTAGGTGCAAACAGAGACAAAGTTGTGGTTGCTAATTTATCTAGAGTTTGATATTTTCCTTTCTCGTAAACATCAGAAGTAAGTTTAAAGAAAATTTCTTGGTGTTGGAACCCATAAAGTTGTAGAGGCTCCCATCTGGTATCTGCCCTCTGATTACCCAGAATATTGGCTGGCTGTTTGAGGGACACATTTGTGAGCTGGCCAAGTTTAAAGGTCTTCTGGAGGTAAAACAATGCCCACTCTTTTACAAGAGCACCATTGTTCCTTCACAATGAAGCGCTCGGGCTGATTTGAATGTCAACAATTCAGAAAAGTTGATGTTTGGAGCCATCAAATAAAATGTTTTTGTGAAACAGTTTATTATTTCAGTGGTAATTATTTGAATCATTCATGGTAAAGGATGTTTGCTAATGAGAGCTTGGCGGCTGGAAATTCCAGAGAGACTGAATGCTCTTTGTGCTGACAAAAAGGCCCAAATCACTGGAGAGCAACTGACTGGACAAATCATTCATCTATGCAAATGCCAGCTGAAATGGTCAGATGCATTTATTACCCTCCTCATTATAGTAAACAAGGCAGGAATCGTGACTGGCAGTTATCAACTTGCCCTGAAGTGTGATTTGTTCTCCTACCACTATTTAAATGAGAGGAAAAAAGGCATGCCACCAGGGACTTGGTTGGTTTATAAAAGAGTAAATGTCACCTAGCCCAGTGCTTAAAGCCTGGTGATTGACAAATGTTTTATTTGACATATCAAACAATGATGGTTTTCATATCAAATAGTCCATATTTGTTAGCAAAAAACTTAACCCTTTAAAGATTGCCCATGGCTACTACATCTTGTCTTCAAGAGCTAGGAAACTAGAACACAGATGGCAAATTACATTAAAGGTAATACCAGATACCTCTGCACATAATGTGCAAAGACCTAAAAATACCCTGCATTGGGTGACAGAAATGACACAATGTTTTATCACAACACATATACTGTAAAATGTTCTTCTGAACTGATAATGCAAATTAAATGGATGTTGACCTACTTGCACTTACTAAGTATTTTTTCTGCTGCTTAGTGCAAGATAAGCAAAACATTAAAGGATTTATACAGCATATGTCACAGCAAAACCTGAACTGTCTGATGTAACTGTGTTTAAATGTCACTATAGTGGCACGAGATGCTTGGGGTTGTAGCATTCCCAGAGAAACTCACGCTTCTCTTATAACCTCTCGTCTCCTTGTGTTCAAAACTTTTTCTTCCTTTTTTCCCTTAGAGTTAAACTTTTCAAACATAGCTTCAGTCCAGATGTTTATTTACGAGTGTGCCTCGTGCCATACAGGCAGGAAATAACAGAATTTGGATTTATAAATCAGGGCTATGATTTGCTGTACACAATATAGTGCCATCGGCTTTATGAGCTTTTATGAACATGTTTTGGCAACTGGATTCCTTTCTCCATTCCTCAGGCCTGCATTTTAATCTGTTGCCTCTGCTCAGTTTTTGAGAGTCACCATTCTCTCCCCTCATCTTCTCCATCAAGCTGCTAATTTCAAAAATCTAGTAGCTTTCACAAAGTCTTAGGAAAAGGTCCGAGTAATTAAAGATAGAGTTAAGTACAGGCATTGCCTTCCACCTTTATTCTTTCTTAAAAATCCCTGCCTTTATTATGTCTATGTGTCCAGCAACAAGTCTTCCAAACTTCAAACAACTTATATAATACTTTGATACACTGAATGATGTGTGATTTCATCAGATCGGATACTCCCTCCATTTGACCCAGATAAAAACCCCTCCTAATCTCTTTCGATTTTTTATGGCCAAAAAATTTCTTCAGCTAATATGCTAAGAAGTTTACAAATATTACTTCACATGATCCTCACAACTCTGGGAGGTAGGTACTATGACCCCATTTTACAGTTGAGAAAACTGAGGCAGTCAATGGTTAAATGACTTGCCCAGAGTCATACTGCAAGTAAGTGTCTGAAGCTAGATTTGAACTCAGGTCTTCCTGACTCAAGGCCGGCATGTTACCTTGATGCAAGATATGAGAGAGAGGGTATGCTAGTAGCAAGCAATACTGTTGAGCTATCATTGTCATTTTTCTTTTCAGTCATTGAGTGAATGTGTTAAAATACACCTAATAAACATGGATAGATACAGTGGAGTGCTATGATTGAAAAAGCATTGGCACTGGAGTCAGGGCTTGAGTTCAGATTCTGATTCTGCTACTTACCATCCGTGAAAACTCACTCATCTTTTTTTTTGGGGGGGGTGGGGGCGCATCTCTAGACCTCAGATTCTTCATCTGTAAAATGAGAGAGGAGCCAACCTAGATGAAACCCTAAGGTCCTTCCACGTATCTAACTATGATGATCCTATAAATTTCAGGTATTTTGGACCTTACTTTGGGTATTTTGGACCTGAGTTTTCATTGGCATAGGAATGCTCAATGAGAAAACTTCCTCTACAAATGCATAAAGATGCAGCTGAGTCTTAGAGAGTTGCCTTAGACATTGGGCTTGCCCAGGATTATACTTACTTGTCAGCGCCAGAAGTTGAACTCAAACCTCAGTCTTCTTGATTCTTGACTCTCTACCCACTAAATCAGTGGTATCAAACTCAAATAGTAAAAAGGGCCACTAAACCATACATAAGGATCCCTGCACCTCCATATTGACTTAGAAAATGACTTATTATCTATGCTTTATTGTATTTTTATTTATTTTGTCAATTTTTCCAAATTACATTTTAATCTAGTTCAGGCTACACTAGCCTGGGAGTATTATAATATGCCAATTTTAAAAAAGTTTAAATTTAATGGGTTTGGTCATATTTGATACTTTTAAAAGAAAAAGTAGACATTCTTTCATTTGAGTAGGATATCTTGGTAGGACAAGATAGTGGAAAGAGTATCATTTTGGAGACAAAGGACTGGGGTTCAAATCCCAGCTCTGCCATTTCCTACCTGTGAAAGTCTAGACCCTGGGTGGAGAACCTGCGGCCTCAAGGCTGTACATATATGTGGTTACTAAGAGGAGCTGGGATATTTGGGGTTCTATCCCTAACCTTCTGAGGTTGGCATCATAAAAGGCAAACTTTGGTCCTAATACCCTTGATAGTCAGCTCTATGCCTAGAGAGAGAGGATACCCTAGCAATGGTGATAACCTGGACCTAATTATCCATGTAAATTTCTTCTAATTCAAAGACATATGAAATCAAAGTAGAAAGCCAGACAACTAAATATGAATGTATCTTTGATGACTTGCCACAGAGTACCAGGTTCGTGATCCCTTTAGAAGTTGTGAGAATGTAGAATGCACAGGATGGTATGGAAAATAATCACAATAGTGAACTCTGCATAGGGGTATGAAATATCTATCTATCAACAACTATTTTTGAGTACTTGATATGTGCCGAGCATGGCACTAGGTCCTATAGAGAATGAGGAGATAGAAGACCTGGCTCCTGTCCTCAGATTGCAAACTAGTTGGGCAGGAAAGGCTAATGTACCACAAAACAATTAGAGGATAATACAGTGTGGCATATAATTATAAAAGAATTTGAACCAATCAGAAAACATTTTTGGATAGCCTTTGTGGGCCTTGTCCACCTCTAATACCTCGTAATGGGTAAACCTGGATCTTGGTTAGTAGAGGGTTAGCTCTGACAGCTCCTACTAAATTAGAAAGACTTTGAATATATATTAGAGTATTGGTTGTGTGACTGTCATCTGAGAACTCCTAGTTACCTAGGAAAATCTTCCCATTAGAGGCAGCTAGGTGGCACAGTGGATAGAATACCAGCCTTGAGTCAGGATGACCTGAGTTCAAATCTAGCTTCAGACACTTAGTTGCAGTATGACTCTGGGCAAGTCATTTAACCATTGACTGTCTCAGTTTTCTCAACTGTAAAATGGGGTCATAGCACCTACCTCCCAGAGTTGTGAGGATCATGTGAAGTAATATTTGTAAAGTTCTTAGCATATTAGCTGAAGAAATTTTTTGGCCATAAAAAATCAAAAGAGTTTAGGAGGGGTTTTTATCTGGGTCAAATGGAGGGAATATCCAATCTGATGAAATTACAGATTATTCAGTGTATCAAAGTATTATATAGGTAAAGTTTGAAGTTTGGGAGACTTGTTGCTGGCCACATAGACATAATAAAGGCAGGGATTTTTAAGAAAGAATAAAGGTGGAAGGCAATGACTCTACTCCACCTGAGGTTTTTTTTTCCCCCTTTAATTTCTTTTCTTTCTTTCTTTTTTTGGAGGGGGGGGAAGCTAAGGTAAGGCAATTAGGGTTAAGAGATCACTTTGCCACCTAGCTGCCCCTCTGACCCCTTTCATTTGCATAGAAGATTGAAATAATCTTATGATTTAGAAAACCAAAAGTCCTCAAACCCAGATATCACTCAGTGGTTTCTTGAAAGAAAAGCTCATTGATGATTACAGAAAAATCTGGGGAAACTTGTATGAACTGATGCAAAGCAAAGTGAACAGAACCAGGAGAACAATGTACATTGTAACAGCAAAATTGTAAGAGTGTTAGAAACATACTTACATTGTCTAGGAATAAACAATACTCGTTGGGAAGCCAGTAACGTTTTAATTATAGTTTACATTTATTCCTCCTGGATAAATAGGTATATCCCCTGAACAGAGTACAGGAGAAAGTACAAAGGACTCAGATGGATGCCAGTCCTTTTGTTGACTCCAACATCAAATCTCCCACCAGGCTCTTCATTGGTCAGATGCAAACCACTGACTACCTACGTCATGCCCTCTTCAAATGGCTCATTTAAGCGTCTAACCTTTCACCTGACCTACCAGAGGCCTGGTTTCTGCTAAAGCTGGGTGGGGAGGGGGAGGAAGAGGAATACTTTTAACTCTGTGGAAACAAAACTCCTCCTCCCATTTCTTACAAGAGTAATCAGCTTTGAAGATATAGTAACTCTGATCAACACAATGCCAAACACATTTCCAAGGTCTAATTATATCCCTGTGCATACTCTTCAATCTTCCTACTGATGTATATTTGTGGGAGGGTATATATTTCCTAGGTTAATCAGAAGAATATTACTATGCTATTTCGCTAAATGTCTTTGCTTTGAACAAATCCTGTACTTTCACTGTCTAGAAAATATAAAGATATTGGTGGAGGCTCATAAACTCTGGCCTTGAGTGGGTAAAAACCACAGAGTACCTTGAACCTGAACTAGCTTTTTGGGGGGCTCCATGATGTGGGAGGTTCTTGTGCATGGAAGTACCCTTTTGACAAGCAATTGTCATACAAAGAACAGAATAACCAAAATTATCTTCTTAGTTTTCTTAATTAATAAGAAACTAGAGCTAAGATTCACAAATCAAGTAAATGCTATAATAGCCAATGTTAGGATTAACAGTGTTCCAGCCCTTTGTGCCTAAGATCCTGATCATTCTGACAATAAACAAACACTCCTACCCTATTCTGTGTTAGGGACTTTTATTATTCCTATCTCTTGTATGTCATTGATAGTAAAGACAAAACAGAAAAAGGAGGATGGTGAGCCAATGATTTCATACTGATGTTTCCCAAAGCATAGACAAATACCTTACTCAATGATGTCAGTTTTGAAGAAACTTTTGATGTTAGTTTAAAGAAATTCTTCATGCTTTCCTATATCTAGAAAGGTCAAAAATATTAGTGGCTTAAATTTGATGTTCCAACAAAAGTTTTGAGATGTTTTCAAATATTTAAATCTGGACAAAAGTACAAACTTTTTGAATGGAAGTTAAAACTGAAGCTTTAAAAATCATTATATAAATCAATTACAAAAGCCTATGTATCTAATTCACCACCAGGGGAGCCACAGTCACTATTTCTGAGAAGCTTTATGCACTTAAATCATTGGGAAAAATACTAATTTGTTAGTCAGCTGTGGTCTACAGAACATTTCAGATTCTAGTGAGGATAATGACATTCAAGTCCTAATCTCTAGATGTATGTGAGAACCTGGAGCTGTGTGGGAAAAGAAACCAGATATACTTTATCCAGGATAAAATTCAAATTGTAATAGCTTATTAAAATAGGAAATGTTATTTCTTACAGACTATCTAGTCCAGCTGCTTCATTTGTGAATTATTAAAGAGCCCAAGAGACTAGGTGACTTGCCCAAGGTCACACAAGTAGTTGGTAATTGGGCTATGTAAGCCCAATCAGTAAGTGAAAGATCTTTCTCCACCCATTGAATAGACCTCAGGTGGGGCCAACCAAGGGAGGCCTGATTAGAGGCACCAATTAAGAGCAGTTTAGAGGTTTGTTTGTAGGCAGACCTAATCCCTTTACTTACTAGACACTAAGCCTCAGGCCCACACCCTTTTGCCCATGCCACCCAGAAGGTAGCCATTGAGAACTGAGAATTGAGAAGTCAGAAGACAAGCAAGAAGTCAGAATTCAGCCCAAGGAGAATGAGATGACAGAGCTGCAGAAGCTGCAGAAAGAGTATGGAGTGGAAAGTGGAAACCAGGAAGCTGCAGAGACCAGAGAACTGATCTCTGAGAGAGGAGTGAACACAGGCAAGTAGACTGTTAGGAATCATGAGTGATTGTTTACAGGAAGGCCCTAGCAGGGGAGAAGGTTACAGGATGACTTGGTTCCTTGCTATAATACTGTGTTATAATTTCCTTGTTGTTACATTGATGTAGGCTTACTGATTTTGGAATATTATTACTGCTATATCAAATTAGAGGTATTGGTCCTTGGATTTGATCCTCTGGTATCAAAAAATCTTCCCCTGGATATCCCATAGGCATAGGAAACTCAAAATATCCCAAACAGAAGTCATTATTTTCTCCCCTCTCCCATAATAATCTCTCTTTCAAATTTCCTTATTTCTTCTGAGGGCATCGCCATCCTTCCAGACACCCAAGTTCACAACCTCATAGTCACTCATAACTTATCCTTCTTCCTCACCTCCCAAATTTGTTCAGTTACCAAGTTTTGTCAGTCCTACCTCCACAATAGCACTTACACTAATCTATCCCATCTCTTCACTCACACAACTACCACACTAATCTAAACCCTAATTTCTTACTAGGCTATTTTGTTAACTTCTTAATTGTTCTCCCTGCCTCAAGTCACTCCCCTCTCCAATTCATTTTCCAAAAAACTGACAATTCCTAAGACACAGGTCTAACCACATCACTCTGCTGCTCAAATACATTCAGTAATTCCCTCTGATGAAACATAAATTTCTCAACTTGGCATTTAAAGGCCTCCAAAATTTGGTTCTCATTTATCTTTCTGGGCTTATTTTATATTATTCCTCTTTGTGTACTCTGTGTTTTAGCCAAACTGGCCTAGTCACTATTCCTCAAATTCAGTGTTTCATCTCTCATTTCTGTATCTTTGCACCTCAATCCCTTGGTATCTCAACCCTTTTTTACCCCAATCCTTTTGTCAAGGTTCAGCTCAGAGGCCATATCAAAATCCTTTTCTGAACAGCCCCTTCCTCCTGGCTATTATTGCTTTCTTCTTCTCACATTGTCTTGTATTTTACCTATTGGTGTAGTCACTGTATCCCACCCCAAAGTCCTTACTCTTCAGTAGAATGCAAAATCATTGCAAGTAATATCCAATTTATTCAATATTTGTGCTCCTAATATCCAACGCAGTGCTTTCTATATAGAAGCTGTTGCTTTCTAAAAGTCAATCAATAAACATTTAAGTGCCTGCTATGTACCCAAGTGCATCCCATGCTAAACACTGGGGATACAAAAAGAGGAAAATGGTAGTTCTTGACCTCAAGGAGCTTACAATCTAATGTTTGCTAAATTTAACTGAATTAAAATGATTCTTTAACTGGGATTTCAAGTATCAGGAGGATCTGATTAGACAAAAGGCAGGAGGAAAGCATATAGAAAAAAGAACTCTACCAGCAAAGATACAAAGGCAGAAGTGAGCTTGGAATATTGGGGAAATCCTGACATCAGCCAAAGTATAGCTGAAAATTCTTGTTGGGAGGCAGTGGGAGATAAGTTTGGATGGAGGCCAGATCATGCAGTCTTGAAACCCTAATAAGAGAAGCCTAGATTTGATGCTATAGGGAGTGTGGAGTTACTGAAGATTTTTTTAGTTGGTACTGAAGGATTTCTTTTGGGGATAAAGGAGGTGGAGTGGCATTATGAAAGCAGTATTTAAAGAAGATTTTTCTGATGCTGGTAAACAGAAGGTATTGAAGAAAGGCACATGACAGGCAAAAACAGGTTTACAAAACTGCCTTTAATATGAAAGGCAAATTATTGTTAAATAACCCATAATTGAATTGCTAAAAATATATTACAAACTTTTCAAAGTTGTGATGCATTGAAGAGAGGGCTTAACATAAAAGTGTTGAGGGGGTGGAGCCAAGATGGAAAAGAAAAAGCAGGGACTTGCTTGAGCTCTCCCCCAAACTCCTCGAAATACCTATAAAAATGATTCTAAACAAATTCTAGAGCAGCAGAACCAACAAAATGACAGAGTGAAACAAATTTCCAGCCCAAGAGAACATGGAAGGTTGACAGGAAAGTTCTGTTGCACTGAGCTGGGAGAGGAGCATAGACCAATGCTGGCTGTGCAGGTGCAGACTGAGTGCCCCAGCAAACCTGGAGCAGGCCCCAGGGGGACTGAATCACTGGCAGCTGTGGCAGTTTCTGAATTTCTCAACCCACAAACACCAAAAACTTGGAAGGTCAGTGGGAAAGGTCTGTTGGACCTGGGTGAGAGAGGAACGTGGTCTTGCCCCAGCCCTGGGGCAGGAGCAGACTGCTTTCACAGCTCGCAGCCCACAGACAGTGTGGGGATCAAGCAGCTGATCAGAGGGGGATTGCAGGAATCTCTTTGCTAGTGCTGAGGCAGGATTCTTTTGGCTTGCCAGGGCTTGGATCTGGGTCACAGTCCTGGGTGGCAGTCCTGGGGTGAGGAGAAGTGCTGGCATGGTAGAGCTCATGGCAGCAGTGGAGAGGGAATCCTCTTCACAGTTCCAAGGCAGAAAAGAGTGCTTGTGGTCACTCACAGATGAGAGCACAGGTCAGGAGAGGAGTAAACACCTCTTCTTTGATCATACCACCTTGGAGGAACTGAAAATTTACAGGTCCCTAGAAATATCTCTGAAAACAGTTGCACAAAACCCCTGAAGTTTGGGTCAGTAAACCCTCCACACTGGAAGCAGAGTCTTACCTTAACAAAGAGCTAAAAAGTCAAGTAATTGGCCAGGAAAATGAGCAAACAGTGGAAAAAAATAAAACAATAGAATCTTACTTTGGTAACAAGGACAATCAAAATATACAACCAGAGGAAGACAACAAAGCCAAAGCTCCTACACTGAAAGCCTCCAAGAAAAATATGAAATGGTCTCAGGCCATAGAAGAACTCAAAAAGGATTTTGAAAATCAAGTAAGAGAAGTAGAGGAAAAATTGGCTGATGCAAGAAAATCCTGAAAAATGAGCCAACAGCATGCTAAAGGAGGCCCCCAAAATGCTGAAGAAAATAACACATTAAAAAAAATAGACTAACCCAAATGGCAAAAGAGATCTAAAAAGCCAATGAGAAGAAAAATGCCTTAAAAAGCAGAATTGGTCAAATGGAAAAGGAGGTCCAAAAGCTCACTGAAGAAAAATAATTCCTTAAAAATTAGAATGGAGCATATAGAAGCTAATCACTCTATGAGAAATCAAGAAATTATAAAAACAAAACCCAAAGAATGAAAGAAATATTTCTTTAGAAAAACAACTCACCTGGAAATTAACTCTAGGAGAGATAATTTAAAAATTATTGGACTACCTGAAAGCCATGATAAAAAAAAAGAGCTTAGACATCATCTTTCAAGAGATTATCAAGAAAAACTGCCCAGATGTTCTGGAACCAAAGGGTAAAATAGAAATTGAGGGAGTCCACCGATCACCTCCTTATAGAGATCCTAAAAGAAAAACTCCTAGGAATATTGTAGCCAAATTCCAGAGTTCCCAGGTCAAGGGGAAAATATTACAAGCAGCCAGAAAGAAATAATTCAAATATTGCGGAAACACAATCAGGATATCACAAGATTTAACAGCTTTTACATTAAGGGATTGGAGGGCTTAGAATATGATATTCTGGAAGTCAATGGAACTAGTATTAAAACTAAGAATCATTTACCCAGCAAAACTGAATATAATACTTCAAGGGAAAAGTGGGCATTAAATGAAATAGAGGACTTTCAAGCATTCTTGATGAAAAGATCAGAGCTGAATAGAAAATTTGACTTTCAAATACAAAAATCAAGAAAAATCATCTTATTAAAGTTGAACTGTTTATATTCCTACATGGAAAGATGATATCTGTAATTCATGAGACTTTTCTCAGTATTATGGTAGTTAGAGGGAATATGTGTGTGTGTGTGTATTATATATATATATATATATATGTATATATATATGTCTGTATTTATATATGTATGTATGTATATATATAGACAGAGGGCATAGGGTGAGCTGAATATGAAGGGATGATACCTAAAAAATAAAATTAAGTGTTGAGAGGAATGTACTGGGAAAAGGAGAAAGGAAGAGGTAGAATGGGGTAAATTATCTCACATAAAAGAGGCAAGAAAAAGCTTTTACAATGGAGGAGAGGGTGAAGAAGGTGAGAGGGAATGAGTGACCCTTACTCTCATCAGATTTGGCTTAAGGAGGGAATAATATACACACTCAATTGGGTATATCTTATCCTACAGGAAATAGAAGGGAAGGAGATAAGAGAGGAGGGGATGATAGAAGGGAGGGGAAAAGAGAGACAGGGTAATCAGAAGCAAACACTTTTGAGGAGGGACAGGGTGAAAGGAGAGAACAGAATAAATGGGGGATGGGATAGAATGGAGGGAAATATAGTTAGTCTTTCACAACATGACTGTTATGGAAGTCTTTTATATGATTAGACATATATAACATATCAAATTTCTTGCTTTCTCAATGAGGGTAAGTGGGAAGGGAGGATGGGAGAGAATGTAGAACTTTTAAAAGTTAAAAAAAATAATGTTAAAAATTCTTCTTACCTGCAACTGGAAAATAAGATATACAGGCAATGGGGTAGAGAAATCTATCTTGCCTTACAGGAAAATAGAAGGGAAGGAGATAAGAGAAGTGGGTGTGTGTGATAGAAGGGAGGGCAGATTGAGGGAAGGAGTAATCAGAATGCACACCATCTTGGGGTGAGGGATGGGAGAGATGGGGAGAAAATTTGGAACTCAAAATCTTGTGGAAATGAATGTTGAAAACTAAAAATAAATTAATAAAAAAGTGTTGAACTAGGAGTTATGGGATCTGAGTTTGAATTCTGGCTCTACTGTTTACTGACTATGTGATCATGGGCAAGTCATTTAACTTCTTAGTTTAACTCCTTAGTTTCATCATCTGTAAAAGGAGGGGTCCTCTAAAGGACCCTCTTGTTTTAATGCTATAATCCTTTGGAGCAAGAATTTCTTTCAACAATACTGTCTTATTCAATCTTCTGGAATACGAATGCACTATTTGACAAAAACTGCTGAGAAAACTGGAAAGTTGTGGCAGAAACTAGGTATAGATCAATATCTTACACCCTATACCAAGATAAGGTCAAAATGGGTACATGATTTAAACATAAAGGTTGAAACTAAAAGAAAATTAGGAGAACAAGGAATAGTTTACCTGTCAGATCTATGGAGAAGGGAAGAATTTATGACCAAGTAAGAGATAAAGAACATCATCAAATACAAAATGGATAATTTTGATTACATTAAATTAAAAAGGTTTTGCATAAATCAAGCCAAAGCAAACAAGATTAGAAGTGAAGCAGAAACTTGGGAAATGGTTTTTACAGCCAGTGTCTCAAAGGCCTCATTTCTAAAATATATAGAGACCTGAATCAAATCTATAAAAATACAAGTCACTCCCCAATTGATAAATGGTCAAACAAAGGTTATGAACAGACCAGTTTTCAGAGGAAGAAATTAAGCCTCTCTGTAGACATGAAAAAATGCTCCAAATCACTATTGATTAGAGAAATGTAAATTAAAACAACTCTGAGGTACCATATCACACTTATCAGATTGGCTAACATGACAAAACAGGAAAATGATAAATGTTGGAGAAGATGTAGGAAAATTGGAACACTAATGCATTGTTAGTGGAGTTTTAAACTGATCCAACCATTCTGGAGAGCAATTTGGAACTATGCTCAAAGGGCTATAAAACTGTGCATACCCTTTGATCTGACAATACTAGGTCTGTATCCCAAAGAGATCACTAAAAAGGGAAAAGGAATCACACATAAAAAATATTTATAGCAGCTCTACTTGTGGTAGCAAAGAACTGGCAATTGAGGGGATACATATCAATTGGGGAATAGCTGAACAAGTTGTAGCATATGAATGTAATGGAATACTACTGTTCCACAAGAAATGGTAAGCAGGTAGACTTTCAGAAAAACCTAGAAAGACTTGCATTAACTGATGCTGAATGAAGTGAGCAGAACCAGGAGAATATTGTACACAGTAACATCCTCATTATGCTATGACCGACTTTGTTAGACTTAGCTCTTCTGAGCAATGCAATGATCTAAGACAATTCCAAAAGACTCATGACAGAAAATGCTATCCACATTCAGAGAAAGAACTATGGAGTCTGAATGCAGATTGAAGCATACTATATTCTCTTTCTTTTGCTTTTTGTTTTTTCTTTCTCATGGTTTTTCCCTTTTGTTCTGGTTCTTCTTTCACAACATGACTAACATGGATATTAAAAAGAAACAATTACTGTCTTATATTTTGTTCTTATTAGTAATGGTATCACCACAGACTGATGCCCCAGTTAACACATCCTCTAGGAATAGAGCTTCTTTATAATGACGTGAGCCACATTAAGGACAAAACAAAATAAAACAATTCATAAATCAAGTGAAGCAATATTGGCAGGGAACAAACATATGACTCAATAGTAATTTTCTTGCCAAACTGTGGAGAGCAGGCTCTGGACAGTTTGTATTGCTATTTACTTGCTGTCTATGTGAAGTTGCACTTGGAACTCTTCCCTGATTGGTTAAAACTTGTCTTTCCCTATTCCAATGTCTAATATAAAAAGCCTAATGGCTTCAGCGATAAACCTCTCCCACTTAGCTGAAGACAGCCCAAGGGCTCTTTGCTCTGGACTCATAGCCCAGAGCCCTCCATTTACGGCCCATCCCTGTATGAAATTCCACTTCTTGAAAAATCTTCCCTTCCAAGTCTTCTAAGAAATCCACCATTAGTTTGTTCCTCAAGTTTCCCCTGAGGATGTAGCTGGCTGCATTCACCACTGCTTTTGTATCTCCATTTAGACATTCCATCTCCTTTCTCTGTGTCTTTGCACGTGCTATTTCCCAGACTTGGCATGTACTTTATCTTCACTTATGTCTCTCAGAATCTCTGGTTTCCTTCATGACTGATCAAATGCCACCTTCCTTCTAGATGTAGTCTTCCTTGATTCCCCTAATTAGTTCTTTCCCTCTCAAAACTATCTTGTATTCATTTGTCAATATTATGTATACACAATACACACACATATATACACACAGATATATACATGTAGATATATGTGTATGTATATGTATATATATTTACATGTGTCCGTGTTGTCTGAGCCTTTAGAATGTAAGGTCCTCAAGGTGAGGAACTGTTTCACTTGGTCTTTGTAATTCCAGTGCTTAAAATTGTGTTGTTATTTTGTTGCTCAAGTCATATCGTACTCTTAATGACCATAATATTTGGGGTTTTCTTGGCAGAGACACTGTAGTTGTTTGCCATTTCCTTCTCCAGTTCATTTTACAGATGAGGAAACTGGGGCAAACAGGGTTAAGTAATTTGCCCAGGGTCACACAGCTAGAAGTGTATGAGGCTGGATTTGAACTCTGGTCTTTCTGACTCCAGGCTCTGTACTCTATCCACTGTGCCCCCTAGCTGCCCACTTAAAATTGTACCTAGGTGTCTAATAAATGCTTGATTGAATTAGCCTAAATAGCTGGCCCTTTTAAGCTCTCATTTAGATATTTTACAGTATGAGAATTTACTATTAATTTCTATATGTGCAAAGCCACACAGGACAAAAATACCTTTTTGCATGGCTTTTATTTAAATGTGCATAATTAACAATAGGACTGATCACAGGCAACACTATGAAGTCATTGAACCAAAGACAGTTCAAGTTGTCTTCAGTCTTCATTTTCTATCTTCTGCTCCTTACCCTCTTCCCACCCTTCACTGAGCTGCCCAACCCACTCTCCAGGGTGCCGTAATAAACACAGGAAAATATCTTGCCTCTTAAACTTTTTTTGAGCATCACTAATTTCTCCAGGAAGAATAACTTCAGCTGTCTTGGCCTCAGTTCCCTCATTTATAAACTGAAGGCACTGGATTAGGTGGCCTCTGAGGTCTCTTCTAGCTCTTAATCCATGATCCTATTATGCTTTCTTTGCTTGCTCTGTCTCTGTAAACTCAAGTGGCTTCATAACTTTAGTTGCTTCCTCTACTCCGAGATTCTCAGATACTTATTTGGTTTCTAGCACATTTGACATTTTCTTAGTATTCAGCGATGTTTTCATATCCAAACTTCACCTTTTTTTGATGTCCTGCACAGCACTGTTGTTGTTCCTCTTCTGTTAGTCACATCTCACCTAACAAAACTTTTGACAACAAAGTTCACTTGTCATGCCTTGGAAGTATCCTCATCATTGACAGAAATGTCACTCCACAGTACAATTTTTATGACAGTATTGACATAAGGGTATAGTATGACAATAATAGTATGACAAACTGGATAGAATATTAAACTTGGAATCAGGAAAACCTGGGTTCAAACCTTGTCTCTTACTGTTACTGTGTCACACTCAGTAATCAATAAACTAGTAGCTCCCTCTTCAAGCATTAAATACTGAATCCCTTCTTTGGCTTTTAAGACCTTGCATAACCTGGCCTCTTCCTATCTTTCCATCTTTCTTATACTTTACTCTTCTTTGTGTACTCTAAAATCTAGTGACACTGGCCTCTTTTTTGTTCCTTGCACAAGACACCAGATCTCCTAACTCAGTACCTTTTCCACTGGCTGTCCTCCATGCCTGCAATGGTCACCTAACCTTGGCTCTGTCACCTGTGTTCCCTGGCTTTCTTCAAGTCTCAGCTAAAGTCTCCCTTCTAAATCACCTCCCCCTTTACCCTGCATATACCTTGTTTGTTGATAGTTGTTTATGTGGTGTCTCTCCCGTTAGAATGTAAGCTTTTTGGGCACAAGGGCTGTTTTTACCTTTCTTTTTATCCTCAGTGGTTATCAGAATGCTGGGCACATAGTAAGTGCTTAATAAATGCTTGTTGACTTGACTTGACCATCGCAAGTCATTTAGCTCCTCTGAGCCTCTGAAAACTCTTTAAGACTACAAATTATAGATGGATTGCCATCTGTTGAGGAGGGAGTTCCCACTCCAATAAAATCACAGGTCCTTGATGCTGATAACACAGGCATTTTGTTTTAAAATAATTTAACCATTTCAGTTTTATTCTTTAGAATATGGAATTAATATATGCATATTTAATGGATAAAGTCTTGTCTTTATTATCTATCTTTGTTTGGTTCAGCTGGTTGGTTATTTCTTTTCCATTTTTGTTTTCCAAAATACCGCGTCATTTAGGTAAAACATCTGAACTATGGCTAGGCATTAGTCCATGGCCAAGTCTGTATTGTCACTTAAAAAATGAATTAGGCATGTAATCTAGGCAGAACTTTGTTGGGGGGAGGGGTATTTTGTTTTGCCAAACAGGTTTGTATAATTTCAAGGTCTAACTTTCAAGGTCTCATCTTTTCCGTCTCAGAACTCTGTTCAGTCTGTATTTAAATTTTTATTTGTATATTATAATGTTTATATTTAGCCTCAGCATTAAATGGAATCATTATAATGTAATCAGTCTGGTTTTCTACAAACCTATGGATCATAGCTGAGTCTATACAAAACTTATAGAAGAAAACTCTTCAAGAAATGAACACCAAAGTGGCAGTGAGAAACTTCCAGTGGGTCTGGGTCTCATTTTCCCTACTGAAAAAAGGACAAAAGAAATATCTGTCTTCAGCAATTTTACAGGTGTAATGCTATGCTTCTGGAACCATATGAACAGTAAAAGTCATAAGAAGATTCAATAAGTTAGACAAAACTACAGAGGTCACCTAGTTCAGTCCTTTATCCAAAGCATGAATTTTGACGACAATATCCCTAATCAGTGCCTACCCAGTGTTTGATAGATCTAGAGCTGCCCCAGTATGCTGGGAACCAGGTTGAAATGTAATAGAGAAATATTTAACAAAATAAATAAAAATACAATAGAACATAAATAATGTTAAAATGTGGTTCTCTAAGTAAATGTGTGGGCTTCAGCGATTCTTATGATCAACTTAATGGCTCCTGTTTCTATTTGAGTTTGACACTACTCTTCTAGATGATCTCCAGTGTTCTCAGGAAGTATATGTTCAGTTTAAATCTACCTTTCTGAAACTTTTACCCATTGCTTCTCCTACTGCCCTCTAGGGATCCATGATGAACATGTTTAACTTCTCTGAACTCTTCAAAAATGTGAACAAAGACCTCATGTGCCTCCCCTACTCCCACAATTGTTTTCTTCTCCAAGACAAGCATTCCCAGATTCCTTAGCTGATCCCCATATGTAATGTTCTCTAACTTCTTCACCATCTTGGACAGCCTTCTCTGGATATACTCTAGATTGTCAATATCTCTCAAAAATAGGGTTCCTAGGGCTGGTCACAGTACTCTAGATGTAGTTAGAGCAAGATAGAATACAGGGGGACTATAACCTCACTCTGGATAATATAATATTAATAGTAGATCCTTAAATACATTTAGCTTTTTAAAATTTAACTCATATTGCGCTTGTAGTCCAATAAGAACTTTATGGCATTTTTCTTCCCATGAGCCACTTTCTAGCTACTTCCTCCCCATCCTGTGTTTGTACAGCTCAATTTTTAAAACCTGGTGTGGGACTTCATCTTTAGTCCTATTAAATTTTAATGTATTTTCTTCAATCCACTATTTCCTCTCTTTTGAAATTTTTTGGATACCAGTTCTATCATCAAATATATTACTAATACTCCTAGATTGCTATCATCCACAAACTTTTATAAGCATGCCATCTATGCTTTTATCCAAATGATTGCTAAAAATGTTGAACAAAATTGCTCAGGAACCCTCCTGGCATTCCCCTAAAGTATTCTCCATTAAACAACATTATTTGGGCCTACTCAGTCAATTAGTCACTCTTGAGCCACTTAGTTGTACAATAATTCAATATAATTGTGGATTCTTCAATGTGTTCACAAGGACACATTACAATAGAATATAAGTTCCTCGAGGGAATGGGTAATTTCATTTTTGGCTTTGCGTCTAGGGTACCTAGCTAGTATAGTACCTTATATATGGTAGGCACTTAATAAATATTTATTGAATTGAACTTGTGGAACATGTGAGATACCTTGTCAAATGTCAGCCCAATACTGTCCCTAAGGCAGGGGGTCTTCACCTTTGTTTTTTGGTCATGAACCCCTTTGGTGGTCTGGTGAAGTCTGTGGATCCCTTCTTCGAATAATGTTTTAAATGCATAAAATAAAACACATAGAATTATAATGGGAACTAATGATATTGAAATACATGTATACACACACACACACACACGGATATAAAATTCATGGACCCCAGGTTAAAAACCCCTGCTCTAAGGTACTCCCCTGATAAAGGAGTTTAGTACGGCTGTGTCAAAGTAAATGTGGTTAAAATGGAATGATTTTTTTCTTAATGAACCCATTCTGGTTCATTTTGATCACCTCTTCATTTTCTTTGTGCTCACAATCCATCCCTTTAATAATTTGATCTGGAGTTTTACTAGGAGTCAAAATCAAGTTAATTAAAGCAATTAAGGTAAATCAGCATTAAGCCTGACAAGCCTTAAGTTTAAAGTATGTACTTTCTTCCTTCTTTTTAAAATTAGGATAACTTTGGTTTATGTCTTTCAGCATCTGCTCACACTCATTAGTGAGCTGTGGAGGCTGAACAGACTTAAAAGACAGATAGCTCACATGAAATCCTGAGCAAAAAGTCTCTTAGCTTCTTAAAAGCTCCCCAGAAACCCATCCCTCCCTTGTTGAATTCCCCTTGTCTCTGGATCCCCATTTGGCTAATTAGTGAACAGACCTATTCTGCTCCTTTATCAAAACTTATCAGAAGTGGTACCCTTCCTATGTTATTAGAGACTGATTTCTTAACAAACGGTAGTGAATAGAAACTATTGAACACCTTTAGCTCTGTCTCTTCCTGTGCACTTTTGTATTCATCCTGTTCCATTCCTACTTAATTTCTAACGAAAGACCATGATTAGAATTCATAATGGTCCAACCCAGGGGTGGGGGACCTACGACCTCAAGGCCATACGTGACCCTCTAGGTCCTCAAGTGTGGCCTTCTAACGGAATCCAAGTTTTACAGAACAAATCCTTTTATTAAGGGAATTTGTCCTGTGAAGTTCGGATTCAGTCAAAGGGCCGCACTTGAGGACCTAGAAGGCTACATGTGGTCTTGAGGCTGCAGGTTCCCCACCTCTGACCTATTCCCTTCACCAACCAGCAACAGTGGCCTTGCCCTTCCCTGAATGAAGTCTCCAGTCCAGCTTCACTGCTTCTTTTTCCTCACAATTCCTCAAAAATCACTGACAGAGGTTCAGTGGTTAAAACAGCCAACTCTTTTGGTACCCTTGGATAGAATTCATTTATCTACTCAATAAATAAGCATTTATTAAATGACTATTATGTGTTTTGGATTGCGTTAGGGGCTGGGCAGGTACAAAGTTTAGATAAGACTATGTGCCTATCCTCATGCTGCTTACAATTCTGTGGAGGGGAAGACACTAACATGAAGAACTATGATGTACAATATTTTATGCTTGGTGTATTAGAGAGATATAAAACAAAATGGTGCATTCATTTTGAAGTAAGGGGCTCCTTTAAAATGGGCAGATTAGAGAAAGCTTCAAGAAGGTGGCGTTTGACTTGATTTTTAAAAATTGGACAGGATGTATACCTCTAGAGTTAAAAAGGACCTAAGAGGTCACATAGTTCGACTCCCACATTTTATAGATATGGAGATGTCCCTGGTGGTTGTGACTTACCCAAGGTCCTGGAGATAGTAAATATCAAAGGGAAGATATAACCCAGATTGACTCCAAAGCTAGTGCTTCTTCTTTCCATTGTAGCGTGCTGCCTAACTTAGCAACCAGAGACACAGAGAGTGAATTCCAGGGGAACATTTGAGCAAAGACAGAGGCTTGGAATCACCATGTATTGGGTGAAGGGCAAGCAAGGACAGAGTAGTTCAGGTTGCTAAAGCATTAAGTAAGGAGGAAAGAAATATGACACATAGCTGGAAAGATTGGCAACTACCAGATTGTAGAGGGCACCGAATACCAAAAAGGGACTTTGAATTTTATTTTTGGTCCAGACTTGTGATTTTCATCTCAGAACTCTTCCTGAGACCTCCTCTAACAATATTGAGGACCTAGGGAATTGCTAATCTGCTCGTTCAGTCAATGCAAATCAGCAACCCCTAAAAGGTCTCAGGAAGCTGCAAGGAAAACTTTAAAATTAAGTGACTTGCCCATGGTCACCCAAATAATATGTGCCAGAGGCAGGATTTTAACCTCTTTCTTCCTGATTCCAAGGTTGGCCCTCTATTTACTAGGCCATGTTGACCTTTCCTCAGTGATAATAATGGATCATTGACTTTGTATAATGTTTTAAAGTTCACTAAACATTTTGGTATACAATAGGGAGCAACTCAAGTTTTTTTAGCAGAGGAAGGATGTAATCAGATTTGTGCCTTGGAAAATTATCCTGGCAGAGGTATAAAGAATGAATTGGAAAGGAGAGAATGTAGAAGCAACTAGGCATTTTGGGAAGCTATTAAAATAGTTCAAGCAATAAAGTGTTGTTTAAGGGTCATAGCAATGAACAGAGAGGAGGGGCAGGCTCTGTCAATTGATTAAATATGAGACATGAGAAAGAAGGAAGAGTCAAAGTTTACCCCAAACTTACAAACATGGGAGACAGAGCATGGTGGTGCCACAGATAGAAATAGTGAAGTCGGAAAGAGGGAGAAGATTATGGAGAAATAGAATAAGCTCGGTTTAAGACATGTTAAGGGTACTAGGTGGCACAGTGGATAGAGCACCAAGCCTAGAGTCAGGAGGGCTCATCTTTGTGAGTTCAAATCTGGCCTCAGATACTTACTATCTGTGTGACCCTGGGCAATTCACTTAACCCTGTTTGCTTCAGTTTCCTCATCTGTAAAATGAGCTGGAGAAGGAAATGGCAAACCATTCCAGTATCTCTGCCAAGAATACCCCAAATGGGGTCACAGAGAGTCGGACATGACTAAAATGACTGAACAACAACAAAACTCTAGTTTGTGATCCTGTAAGCAGAGTTGTGGTTGTGAAGAGAGGTGGGTGGTACGGAAGTGTAGTTTGCAATTATCTTAGTAGAAGCGGGAGTTAAAAATTTGGGAGCAAATGAGATTGTCAAAAGAGACAATGTCAATAGGGGACAGAAGAAAGATAAGAGTAGACAAGTTCATTTAGAGCAGTTAGGTGCTCCCTTTTTGAACAGCGGTGTGCTGAAGGGAATGGAGGATTAGCGTCTCAGAATCAGGAAGAACTGAGTTCAAGTCACACATATTCACAGAGTGACCCTGAGCAAGTCAGTCAACCTCTTGACATCCCTGGGCAAATCTAAGATGAGAATCTGTACACAGAGGGAGTTTCTTCATTGAGAGTTCTCTACAGTGTTATTTAGCCATATCCAACTCTTCATGATGGCTTTTGGGGTTTTCTTGGCAAAGATATTGGAGTGGTCATTTCCTTCTCCAGCTCATTTTACAGATGAAGGAATTGAGGCAAACATGGTTAAGTGACTTGCCCAGGGTCACACAGCCAGTAAGTGTCTGAGGCCAGACTTGAATTCAGGAATATGAGTCTTCCGTCCTCCAGACCTAATACTCTGTGCACTGTGCCACCTCGCTGCCCATTTTCCCTACAGTAGTGGCACTTAAACTTTTTGGTCTCAGGACCCCTCTTCACTTTTGTGTGGTCACAGGTATCAATATTTACCTTATTAGAAATTAAGATATTTATTCCCTTTAAAATAACAAGAAACCCATTAAATAGTAACATAAATAACACTTTTAATGAAAAACTGTTTTCTAAAACAGAAAAATTAATGAGTAAAATGTATTATTTTATGTATTTTTGCAAATCTCTTTAATGTCTGGATTAATAGAAGATGGTTGGATTCTCATAGCTGTTTCTACATTCAGTATGTTGCTATATATTGTTTTGGTTGAAGCATATAAAGAAAATCTACCCTCACGCAGATAGGTAGTTGGAAAATGAAAGTGCATATTAATAGGCAAATAATATCTTAGTATTATTGTGAAAATAATTTTGACCTTGTAGATGCCCTGAAAGGGTCTCTGGGACCCCCCAGAGAATCCAAGGACTACTCTTTAAGAACTACTGCCCTATACCAATAAAATCACAAGTCTGAGGGAGTACAGGCATTCCTATCATCCTGGGATACCTTTCCAGGAAAAAGTTAGCATAAAACAATTTACAAGGAATTTAAACCATTTTTATTTTATCTATTACAGTCTGAAGTTCATAAGAACCTAGACTTGGGGCTGGAAAGGACATTAGAAGCCACTGAGTTCAACCTCCTCACTTTACAGATGAGGAAACTGAAGCATTGTAAGGTCAAGTGACTTGTTCACTGTCACACAACTTGCAAGTGTCTGGGTCAGGATCTGAACAAAATTTTCTTAAATCCAAGCCCAGTGCCCTATCCACTATGCCACCTAGCTGCATTCTCACTGGTGGGTAAAACAGAAGGAAAATAGGAGTTTGCTACCACCTTGTCTCCATCATGTCTTATATCCTCATCCTTTCTGCAGTAATCAGTGGCCCCTAAACCATTGTTGAGATGCCCCAAGTATAACAATAACAAGAAAAAGCCTTTTTCATTGTCCTCATTTTTCTTTTTTCTTTTTTTTTTTGGATAATCATTTTATTAATTATGGCTAGTGTATAATTAACAAAAGGAGGGTCACTTGGCTTTTTGTCATAAAACAAAGACCCCTCCTGGAAGCCTCTTGATGCTTATATACCCTTGGAAGAGTAAGTGTTCCTGGCAGGTGGCAATCGACTTTGACTGGTTAACAATTAATGAGAGAATGAATATTATAATGAGAGGTGGGCCTATTCTTTTTTCCCCATTTAATAGTATTGTATTTTTTTTCCAATTACATGTAAAGATAGTTTTCAACATTCACTTTAATAAGATATTGAGTTCCAATTTTTTTTCTCCCTTCCCTCCCACCTCCCCAAGATGTTAAGCAATCTGATATAGGCTATAAAAATACAATTATATTAAACACATTTCCACATTAGTCATGTTGTGAAAGAAGATTCAGAACAAAAGGGGAAAACACAGGAAAGAAAAATCAACAACAACAAAAGAGAAAATAATATGCTTCAATATGCATTCAGACTCCATAGTTCTTTCTTTGGATGTGAATAGCATTTTCCATCATGAGTCTTGGAATTGTCTTAGATTATTGTACTGCTGAGAAAAGCCAAGTCTATCAAAGTTCATCATTACATAATGTTGCTGTTACTGTGTATAATGTTCTCCTGGTTCTGCTCACTTCACTCAGCATCAGTTTATGTAAGTCTTTCCAAGTTTTTCTGAAATCCTCCTGCTCATCATTTCTTTTAGCACAATAGTATTCCATTACATTCATATACCATTGTCCTTATTTTTCACTGGATTCTTCAGGACATTGAAACTTTAGCACTCCTGATAGTATACTAACGATGCTGCACCACTAGCTTACATTCATCCTCAATGACATACCTTATCTTTTTATATGTCCTTTTAAAATCTAAGCTTGTACGAAAGTTCTGTGTGCAGCCATACTGTCTCTTCAGATACCTCTCCCTTTTCTTCTTTCATAAAACCATCCTCCCTTGTTTTTCCCTCCCCCATTACTTTTTATAGCACAATAGTATTCATCACATTTATATTTCATAAATTGTTCAGCAATTCCCCAATTGATAGGCACCCTCTCAGTTTCTTATTCTTTGACACCACAAAATGAACCACTATAAATATTTTTGTACATCCTTGGAATTTGTTTTGCTTAGGACTAGCCCCTCCCTTTATCTGTCCTCCCCCTTCTCCCCCTCCCCTTTCCCCTCTACCTCCCATTTCCTTGTTGAATGAAATGCATTTCTGTATATTTATGTGTATGTGTATGTATGTATGTATACACACACACACACATACATATATATATATATATGTATATATACACATATATATATTCTTTCCTTTAACCAAGTCAGATGAGAGTGAGGTTCAAGTGTCACTCATTTCCCACCCCTCAACCCTTCCTCCTGGTTTGCATAGACTTCTCCATCTTCTTCTCTCTCTCTCTTCACCCCCACCCCCACTCCTCCCAGTGCATTCCTCTTCCTCTCTCCTTCCATTCTTCTTTTAGGATCATCAAGATATAACAGAACTACTCCTAGGCCTTCTATTTAGACTCCCTTTGTAATAACCTTTGTGTCACTTTGTGACACTCCCTTTGTGATGATAGGTTTCTGAGGGGACACATTTTCATCTCTCTATATTAGAATGTAAGCAGTTTATTCTTGTTTATTCCTTGTGATTGTTCATTCAAGTTTATCTCATTTATCTTTCTCTTAACTCTTGTATTTGCACTTCAGAGTTTCTATGTAAATCTGGTTTTATCATCAGGAATGCTTAGAAGTATTCTATTTCATTAAAGGCTTATTTTTTTTCCTCTCTAGTATTATATTCAGATTTTCTGGGAAAGTTATTCTCAATTGTGATCCTATATCTGTTTCCTTATGGAATATCATATTCCAAACTCACTGCTCTTGGGTAGTGGTGGCTGCAAAATCATGTGTGATACTAACTGTGGTTCCTTAGCACCTGAATTCTTTCTTTCTGGCTGCTTGCAATATTTTTTCTTAGGCCTGAATGCTGTGGATTTTGGTTATAATGTTCCTGGGAATTTTCATTTTAAGGTTTCTTTCAGGAGATGATTAGTGGATTCTTTCTATTTCTACTTGCCTTCTGGTTCTAAAAGATCTGGACAGTCCTTTTTCATGGTTTCTTGATATATATATGTATATGTGTGTATGTGTGTGTGTGTGTGTGTGTGTGTGTGTGTGTGTGTGTGTGTGTGTGATGGCTTTCAGTAAGATCAGTGATTCTCATTTCTCTTTGATCTCTTTTCCAGGTCAGTTGTTTTTGCTATGAGATACTTTATATTTTCTTCTTATTCTTCTAGATTTTGAATTTACTTAAACTGTTTTTATAATCACATGGAGTCATTAGCTGTTTTTTGGCCTATTCTGATATTACGAAATTTGTTGCTTAATCAAGGTTTTGTATGTCTTATACCAAGTTGCTAATTCTATTTCCAATTCTTTCTCCCTTATCTCTTATTTCTTTTCCAATTTTTCCTCTAGCATTCTCATTTAATTTATAAAAATGATTTGAACTCTGGAAAAAAAAACCGAAACAAACCTCTTGATTCACCTCATCAGGAACTCTAGTTTAACTTGTGCCTGAGCTGTGCTTTCCACTGATATTTTGGAGACATTCTCTTTTTCTACGTTTATGAGTTTGGTATACCTGCCAGGATAATAGATTTTTATGGTGGGATTCTTGTTCACTCATTCTTCCAGCCTACTTCCTGACTTCAGATTTATGTTAAGGCAAGACTTTGCGCACTTTTGGAAGAAAATGTCTGGGCTGACCCTGTGTCCTCTAGGTTCCTACTGATGCTTTCGCAGGCAAAAGAGTGCTGTGTTTTCCCTGAATCTCATGGACACAGATCTACCACCTTTAAATGTTCCCAAAATGGTTAGCTCAAGGGCAAAGTCTGATTACTGCTCTCCTGGTCTAATCTATTCAAGTTGCTATTGTAGCTTTGGGTTTGACAAATACATTTTTTTTTTGCTTGCCCCTAGTTGAAATTCTAGTAGATTGCTTCTGTATACAGTTAATATAAACCAGTTGGAAAATTATACAGGTGACAGAACTACAGGTTTCTCCTTGACCTGAAATTCTTACATGGTTATTCTACTGAAGACTTCAGACTGGGCTGGAGGATGGAACTGGGACCCTGATCTGCTCCTGAGGTCAGATCCACATAGTTGTTGCTTGCTTCTGAACATGTTCCTTGTCCAGTATTCAGCCTCAGGCCCATGGCCACTCTTCAACTTGGAATGTGACCCTTAAGTGCAAGTGCTTCTTCAGTCATCCCTGGATCTTTGACCTAGAACTAGTTAGTTAGCAACAGAGCTACAAATTGGCACCTATAGTTTCACCCCACAAAACTTTAGGCCCCTCTATGCTATATTTGCATCCTCTTCTTGCCCTCATGCAGAACCTCTTCATTTGCTGGAATGCTTTGCACAGCTCTTCCTGGTTAGACCTCATCCTTAGTGTCTGAAGACTTCTCTTTCTATGTTTTTATGCTTATGTAGGATGGAAAAAAATTATACACTGGGATTGTTTTCTTGAACTTTGGAATTAGGACTTGGTCTGTTGTGTTTTATAGATTTGTTTGGAGAAGTAATGGTGAAGAGCAAGGCTGTACTTCTTGTGAGTTTACCATGTTGATTCTACCCTTCAAATCATAAAGCTCTATATAAATGTAACGAAAAACTGTTATTACACTAATGTTTTATCTAAGAACCTACTTCCGGATAATTTTTTTGCTAGTACTCAACCTCAGGAGGAACTGTGGTAGCTCTCTGCCAGCCACCATTCCTAATTTCATGTCCAATTCTTTTGAGAGATGAAGAGAACAAATGCTTTGATTCAGTGACTCCACTACTGGGCTTAAACCCCATGGAGATGATTGATAAGAAGAAAGTCCCCATATATAACAAAATATTTTTTTTTCAAGGGAAAAGAGAAAGTTTATTAAGGATTCACCACAATGGGCTGTCTTAAGAAATCCCCCCCCCCTTTGTGACGCCTGTTTCCACAAGTGGGCCAGATTCAACCTACTGAATTAGATTGAATCTGAGCCTATAACAAAATATTTTACAGCAGTACATTTTGTAATTGCAAAGAATTAGGAACAAAGTAGATGCCTATCAACAAGAAAATTCCTAAACAACTTGTGTTCCATGAATGTTATGGAATATTACTGTACCGTAATAAATGAATATGATGAATTCAGGGAAGCATGTAAAGTTTATACAATCTGATGAAGGGTGAGGTAAGCAAAGCCAAGAAAACAATATATCCAATAACTACAACAATAAATATGGAAATAACAACCACAGAAGAATCAAAAGAGAATGGTGCAAAATTTTAAAGAACATTCATTGCTTCAGAAAAAAGATATATATCTTTTGTAGAGGCAGGTTAAAGGAAATTGCATGTGTTTTAGGTGTGGTTTTTTTTTTGCTAATTTTTGTGTTCTTATTCTTTAAAAATATTATTTGACATATGAAATGTCTCTGGTTAGGGTGAAGGGAGGGGATTATGCAGGGAGAAATTTTGTTGATGTAAAAAATGAAAAAAAATCAATAAAGTTTATTTTTTAAAGGAGATGAGAATAGTTCTTGAGATTGAGACTACAAAGCTAAACATTTAAAATAAGATTGTATATCTCAAGAGGAAACTAAAAGGGAGACTCCTTTTCAAAATAGCCTTTCTATCTCCAAATTTAAGGAAAGAGAATGTTGTAGCATGATATATACAGAAGTGAATAAAAATAGCAGGAGATAAATATTCCTTGACTCTGTCTCCGATTTTAAAGTGAACTCACTATTCAGTTATGGCAAGTGATGAATTATAGTTTTACCTGATAGAAAGTATGAGAAGCTAGTGAACTAGATATCAAATATGTCAGGTTTTCTATGGCAAAATCTTTGTTGGCATGTTAAGCTACTTCTAATGGAGAAAAGAATTGTACTAAATAAAAGAATCTCTGGAAATAAAAGGTATATATGAATGAATTATTTCTTTCATAATAACATGATATACATCTTCCATTCAAAGATATTAATATCAATCCTTTTATTATGCAAGGCTTTTTCCAGCTTCTGCACCCTAATTAACATAACCATCTATTTCCATATGAACAGGGATTCATGCTAATTGTACATTAATTCCTAAGATGAATAATTGATATATTGGATGCAACACCTCAAAAAGCTAAATCGTGTTTGGTGCTTGAAGTAACAAGTCCTGAGCCATGAGTTAATCAAGAAAACTATACATAGGTCTTCATTAACATACCAAGAATCAGCCCACCAATAACAAAATCACTGAACATGCACATTTAATGGTGCAAAATTCAATCATACTTAACTTAGCCTGAAAATATCAGTATCTTAATAATATCTTGTGTTTTTATAGAGCTTTTCCTGTGAGAAGCTCCAAGTACTTTTGCATATCTCTTCTGATTAATCATCCAAATATTTCATAAGTTAGGTAGAGAACTGATGCCATTTCCCCCCATTTTACATAGAAGAAAAACTGAGAGAGAGAGAGCTCAATAATCCAACCAAAGTCACACAGAAAATAGCTTGCAAGCTACCAGGAGTGTGTTGCACAACTGTTTTCTACATTTTGGTACTTCTAATTGTTTTCAGCATGCCAGACTCTTGTGATAACCACTAATGCTTCCCCAGTAGTTCTATAAGTAGTAAAAAGTTGGGGGAGAAGAATGGGATATGATGGTGATAAGGACCAGACAGTGTTTTTCAGTCCTAATAAAAACAACTAAAATTTCCAAAGTTCTTTACATACATTATTTCATTTTTGGTTATAACAACCTCATGAGGCAGGTACTATAGGTATCATTAACCTCATTTTAGAGATGAAGAAACTAAGACCAACAGCATTTAGGTAACTTGTCCTTAGTTATATACCTAATAAATGTCAGAGGTAGGATTTGAACCTAGGTACTCCAGAGCCAGCACTCTCTATTGCTATACTTCACTGCCTTCTCTAGCTTCTAAAAAGGGCCACCGATTGCCATAAGACTGCTCTGAAGGGCACAAATGGCTTATAAATTGCCACTTAACCATAACAAGTTTGTAGTGTGAGTAGTTAAATGAAATGGCTTTAGAAAGCTGTAATGCGAATTGAAAGCAAGAGGATAATAAATTTTATTTATAAAATATTCTTCTCCCTTTCCTGCCCTCTCCTGTACACTTATAAATATGGTTCTTGATCCACTTAATAGTTAAAATCTGGCTGCATTTAAAAATAGATGCTTCAAGCCATGAGTAAAATATTACAAGGTCAACCCACAGGCATCCAGTAGAAGAACCAGATGCCCTCTATATAGATCTGTAAACAGCAAAACTCATTGAGAACGTGAAATGACTGATTCAACATGTTTCCAGAAGAAGATGAAAGTATATTAGAGGCATGAGGTAAACAAGAATGGGAAAACTTTGCCGTAAATCAGCAATTACTGGTAGTTAGTCAATATCACAAGTTTGATGCAGTGCTGAAGCTGACTAATGGTATGAGAACATTAAGTCTTAGGTCGCAAAGTCACAGTGAGCCCTTGTTCAGATTTACTTTGTAGCTGTCTCGGCTTAGAGCTGTTGCTGTGAATTACAAATCGAATGTCTTCCTTGTGCCAACATTCAGATGGCACTCTTCTGTGCTTTCAGTGGCTGAAAGCAGAGACAAGCAGGATCTGAACAGCAGATACAGCCATGGCACACTTACATTTAGAAATCTGACATTTTGAAGGTTAATCCATAGTCTAGCTCCTGAGTTGTTGGCATTATACCAGAATTGTAGCTGGGAAGTTCTTATAACATTGATATCTGTACTGTTCATTTAGCTACCAAGCCAGGCCATTTATAATAAGTATTCTAAGGTCTGTGGGAATGTCTCACTTGTACTATAACTTCATAGGTTTCTATTCTGCCCCAGTATCTTCAGTATAACAAAAATGCTATATATATATTTCCATCCCAACCCCCCACATTTTAAGGGAATTCTAAAACTCTCTACAGTGTCAACACAAATGCTTAACAAGATCCTTTTCATCTGCCACATATTGCTATGTAACATCAGTACCGTGTTCATGTTAAGTCTTCATCTTTCAGAAACCAGATTCTGCAAGTGAAATGGCCTAAAGGATTTTTAATGTTTTCTCTGAAAATGGTATTTGTCAGTCCTTCTCCCTGTAAGAAACTGTCTGCTTAGATTCATCAAAATATCTAGAGTTTAAAGTAAGCACAAGAAAAAAATTGGAATAGAAGTTATACATCAAAACACAATTTGTAGGGAACACTCCAAGCTCTGTGTAAGTTGACTTGGATTCCCATTACTATCAGTAAAAAACAAAACAAAACAAACAAAATAATACAATGACATGGTGATCCACTCCCCCAACAAGCTTAGGGATTTTAAGAAAGTGATGAAAAAATTACTTTTAGGTACTACTTCTACCTGCATCAAAGATAAGAAAAATGATTAATTCAATACTCAGGAGATGGATCACATATTTATATACAACTATAGAAAATCACAAATGGGGAAAAGGCTGGGATAGGCAAAGGTAGTCAGGAATGCTTTGTGAAGGCTTTGGGACTTAAGCTGTCCTTGAAATAGACTATACAGACCTAAGGAAACTATTCATAGCAAATATTGACACACTTTGTTAGCAGAAGTTTCTAAGTTCTGAAGCTAGGAGGAACGTTGGAGAGCATCTGATGGTCCGACCCCTTCTTAAACTTTTTCCACTCAAGACCCCTTTTTGAATTTTCGGCAGCATTCCTTGGTGTTGTGTGGTATGATGCAAAGTGTGCATGCTTTGTGTTCAGAACCAAGGCTGCAGTGAAATTGTGCAACGCAACATGGGAAAGCCCTGCCAGAAACACCTCGGATTCATTACTTGTTTGATTTTGAATTTCTGGTTGTTTCATGTTCAGAAACCTTTTACTGTTGCCAAAATTTTTGTGAGCCCATATGGGGTTTCAACCCACAGTTTAAGAAGTTCTGCTTTAGTGAAGTGACTTGCAGCTAAAAATGCTAAATGATACAGTAGATAGACTGCCAGGCCTGCAGTCAGGAAGACCCAAGTTCAAATCTAGTTTCAGACACATCCTAGCTGTGTCCCTAGAAAAGTCACTTAACCTCTGCTTGCCACACTATCCTCACATGGAGATAATAATAGCACCTACCTCCCAGGGTTGTTGTGAGGACCAAATGAGATATTTGCAAACTGCTTAGCACACTTTCTGGCCCTGAGTAGGTACTAGACAAATGTTTGTTTTCTTCCTTCCAAGAAAAGTAGCAAAGCCAAGATTTGAACCCAAGTCTTGACTCTAATTCTTTTTTTTCCCTTAATTTCATTTTATTTCTTTTAGATATCTTCCCTTCATCTTCAACTCACCCTGTGTCTGCTCTCTTTTACATATATGTATATATACATATACACACACACATATACATACATATACATGTAGATATATACATACATACACATTCACATATATATATATATACATAAACATATATATATATATATATACATATTCCCTTCAGCTACCCTAATACTGAGGTCTCATGAATCATACTCGTCATCTTTCCATGTAGGAATGTAAACAAAACAGTTCACCTTTAGTAAGTCCCTTGCAATTCCTGTTTCTTGATTACCTTTTCATGCTTCTCTTGATTCTTATGTTTGAAAGTCAAATTTTCTATTTAGTTCTGGTCTTTTCACTGAGAAAGCTTGAAAGTCCTCTATTTTATTGAAAGTCCATATTTTGCCTTGGAGCATGATACTCAGTTTTGCTGGTTAGGTGATTCTAGGTTTTAATCCTAGCTCCATTGACCTCCGGAATATCGCATTCCAAGCTCTTTGATCTCTTAATGTAGAAGCTGCCAGATCTTGGGTTATTCTGATTGGGTTTCCACAATACTCAAATTGTTTCTTTCTGGCTGCTTGCAGTATTTTCTCCTCGATCTGGGAGCTCTGGAATTTGGTGACAATATTCCTAGGAGATTTCTTTTTGGGATCTATTTGAGGAGGCGATTGATGGATTCTTTCAATTTCTATTTTGCCCTGTGGCTCTAGAATATCAGGGCAGTTCTCCTTGATAATTTCTTGAAAGATGGTATCTAGGCTCTTTTTTTTGATCATGGCTTTCAGGTAGTCCAATAATTTTTAAATTATCTCTCCTGGATCTATTTTCCAGGTCAGTGGTTTTTCCAATGAGATATTTCACATTGTCTTCCATTTTTTCATTCCTTTGGTTCTGTTTTATAATATCCTGATTTCTCATAAAGTCACTAGCTTCCACTTGCTCCAATCTAATTTTTAAAGTAGTATTTTCTTCAGTGGTCTTTTGGACCTCCTTTTCCATTTGGCTAATTCTGCCTTTCAAGGCATTCTTCTCCTCATTGGCTTTTTGCAGCTCTTTTGCCATTTGAGTTAATCTATTTTTTAAGGTGTTGTTTTCTTCAGTGTATTTTTCAGTATTTTTTTGGGTCTCCTTTAGCAAGTCATTGACTTGTTTTTCATGGTTTTCTCGCATCCTTCTCATTTCTCTTCCCAATTTTTCCTCTACTTCTCTAACTTGTTTTTCCAAATCCTTTTTGAGCTCTTCCATGGCCTGGGACCAGTTCATGTTTTTCTTGTAGGCTTTGGTTGTAGGCTCTATGACTTTGTTGTCTTCTTTAGGCTGTATGTTTTGGTCTTCTTTGTCACCAAAGAAAGAATCCAAAGTCTGAGACTGAATCTGGGTGTGCTTTCGCTGCCTGGCCATATTCCCAACCAACTAACTTGACCCTTGAGTTTTTCAGTGAGGTATGACTGCTTGTGGACTAACGAGTTCTATGTTCCACGTTTGGGGGGGAGGTGCCAGCTCTGCCACACCAGCACTGCTCCTTCCCCAAGAACCCCCAACCCGAACTGGGCTTAGATCTTCAGCAGGCTGTGCACCCCTGCTCTGATCCGCCACTTAATTCCTCCCACCAGGTGGGCCTGGAGCCAGAAGCAGCAACAGCTGTAGCTGCCCCACCTCTGCTGCCCCCGGGGCTGGAAGCCGAACCTCGAACTCCTTCCACTCCTGCAGCTTTTCCCACTAACCTTCTCCGCAGTCTTTGGTGTTTGTGGGTTGAGGAGTCTGGTAACTGCCGCAGCTCACATATTCAGGGGCTGGGGGCCCCATCCACCCGACTCCAAGTTTGATTATTCCACGCCGCTCAGGCTGGGCTCTGCTCCACTCTGTTCCCAGCTCCGTGCGGGATAGACCTCACCCAGAGACCATCCAGGCTGTCCTGGGCTGGAGCCCTGCTCCCTCTGCTGTTTTGTGGGTTCTGCCGTTCTAGAATTGGTTCAGAGCCATTTTTTATAGGTTTTTGGAGGGACTTGGTAGGGAGCTCACAGTAGTCCCTGCTTACCAGCTGCCATCTTGGCTCCGTCCCACCTTGACTCTAATTCTAATACATTTTCCTGCTACAAAATCTCTCTTCTTATTTTAATACTTAAATGATTGGCGGTTTGAAATGTCATTGTAGTTGAAAATGTCATCACCCTGAGGTAAGTCAGGTGATGGGCCTTTACAAACTTAGCCAGGCTGGTTCTTAAACTATATAAATATAATACATTACTAGAGCAGCCTGGTAGGATCTACCAGAGTTCCACTGGCATAATTTTCAAGAACTTAGGGTCACCTCCATACCGCAATGAGACACTAGAGGAGATTTTTTAAAAAGTAATTGGACCTGTGGCTTCATTGGTGTTGGGAGCTCCTGGTAGAAAACTTCTTCTACTAATGCAGATGGAGTTGGCACCTTCTTTGACATTCAAAGTTTTAGGTACTGTGCTTAGTGAGCAAAATAGGCCCTATCTTCAAGGAGCTCACATTATAATGGGGAAGACAAAACATAAAGGATACCTGGGAGGAGGTGGGGGTGGGTGGGCTATAAGTGTAGCACCATATTTTGTAGCTGGGATTCAGAATATAAAGTGGAGGCCTGGTTCCAGACAAGATAAGATCAGCTATCAGAGCCTAAGATGTTTTCCAAAGGTGCAGTCCAAGGTTCCTTTGGAGTGGAGGTAGGGATTTTGGCCAAGTGGAGAAGGCACAGTTTGTCTAGTGGAAATAACATGATGCTGTTTACTAATTAAGTTCTCTCCTGTAGGTTGACTGTAATTGATCAGTCTACCTTGAAGCCCTGACTGTAATTGACTGGTGTATCTTGAAGCCTACTTTGTCTATATTATGGCTCATTACTTTTCTGTCATCATACCCATGAGTTACATGTGAAGATTACTATTAGGGAAGGTTGCACAGCTATACCCACTTCACTTCCTGACTTGCGCTGTTTGAAGCTAGTCCCCTTTTCTAAACTCTCTTCCCACCCACCTTCCAACCCAACACTACAGGGAAATTTTAAAAAATAGCTTCTCCTCAAGAAAAGGCTTCTCAGGAAATTGCTCTAATGCACTTAAATATATCTTCACAGAAAGCTGAAACCATAAGAAGAGCAGAATAAAGTCACAATTTTAATATGAAGATATGGAGTTAAAACATGTGATGACAATTTCAGAAAACTCAAAGAAAGGAGAGAAATCAATCCCTTCTCAAAAACAGGAATTGATTCAGATTTATAAACCTAAGAGCTAGTGTCCAACAGATAAATGACATAGGAGACAGGTAGTTTTTAAAGAAAGAAACAGGTAGTTTTTAAAGAAAGAAACCCAGAGTTGCCAATAGACATGAAAAAATATTCTCAATCACCAATGATCAGGTCAATGTAAATTAAAGTAACCTTCTAATTTCACCTCAAACCCATCAGACCGGCAAAGATGACAAAGGTGAAAATGACAAATGTAAGAGGAACTGTGGGAGAACAGGCACACTAGTAGACTATTAATAAGGCTATCAATTTGTCTAGCTACTCTGGAAAACAATCTGGAACTATAGCCAGAAAGTCACTAAAATTATGATATCCTTTGACATAGTGATATCACTAATATACCTATACACCAAAAAAAGAGGGAAAAATGCATATACAAAAATATTTATAGCAGGTCTTTTGATGGTTGCCAAAAACTGGAAACTAAGGGAGTATCCAGGAATAGCTAAACAAATTATGGTATATAAATGTAAAATGGGATATTATTTTGATGTAAGAAATTACTAAATGGACAGTCTAGGAAGAAATAGGAGAGACCTCTATGAATGGATGTAGAATGAGGTGAGAAGAATTAAGAGAACAATTTATACAATGACAAGAACATTATCAAATAAAACAACTTTTAAAGACTTTAGAACTCTGATTAATGAAATGATAGACCACTAGTCCAGGAAACTGTAGATAAAGTACACAAATCATCTCTTTCAGAGGTGATGAACTTGAAATTCAGAGAGAAACATAAGATTTTGGGACATGGCCAATGCGATGATTTGTTTTATTGAGCTATGCATGATGACACTGAGGATTTTGGTTATTGCTTGTTATTGATGGGGGGGGGCGGTAATGAGAGGGACAGATTTTAAATGAATGCAAAAATAGAAAATTTATTTTCTAATTTAAAAATAAAAAAAAAATGAAAAATCAATCTAGAAAATTTAAGCCCTCAAGCCTGCCACTGAGGACAAACTAATTTGAGAAGGGAATAAAGGCCTTAAATTATTTAGGTCTACTGTTAATACTAATTTAATACTCAGCTTGCTTTTTTTCAGTGTAGAAGAAGATAAGTTATAATCTATGCCATTAGGAATTTCTGGAGTTCTTTTTTTAAAAAAAAATATTGCTCTTAATCCCTCAGTAAAGAGAACATAGGTATCTGCTTAATGCATATACTCTGGAACCCATTAGAAAATAATAATAACAATAATAATAATAGCTAGGATTTATTATGTGCCAGGAACTGTGTGAAGTGTTTCACAAATATTTTCTCATTTGATCCTTATAACAACCCTGGGAGGAAAGTGCTATCATTTTCCCCATTTTACAGATGAGGAAACTGAGGCAAACAGAGGTTAAGTGGCTTGCCCAGGGTCACACAACTAGTAAGTATGTGAGGTCAGATTTTAACTCAAATCTTCTTGGCTCCAGGCCCAACACTGAGTCACCTACCTGCCGAACACAATGTAATGTAATACAATATAATGCAGATACCTATGAAAAATAAAGGAGGAAAGAAGTGCATGATAGGTCTAAAGGTTTTTAGACTTTGGGCATATGGTTTAGTTACACTGTTATATATTTTATTTAAAATAAATATATGGCTAGTGCCTCAGGAAGCCGTATAATAGAATGTCAGCTCCTTGAAGGCAGGAACTGTTTTTTTTTTTTTTGCTTTTGTAGCCCCAGCATTTATCACAATCCTTTGACCATAGTAGGAGGTTAATGAATGTTTGCTGAATTGAATTGCATTCGATCAAGTCCGCACACATATACATATCCTGTTTTAGATAATACCCCAACTAAATCATTCCTTTATAAACTACAGATGACTATTCCCTTGTTAATAATGAATTTAACAAAAAAAATTTTAAAAATAATGATTTTTTTTGGAAAATACAATGTAATTCAATGAAACCTTTTAGGTTCAGAATTTCAATTTATGTTTTTCTAAAACATTTTGAGATTTTTAAAAGAACCATTTTAAGTCATTGCTTCAAGCGATAAACATAGGAATCACAAGTCAATGCATTTTTGTTTTTGAGAAATTCCAAAAAGAATTCAGATTAATTTATTGAATCTAAAAACATAATGTTCAATTTATCAAGCTTTTATTAAGCTCCTAGCAGTATATTGTTAGTTTCTGGGGAAGAAGGGAAGATATAACATTTAGATCAGGGTTTTTAAACTGGGGTCCAAGAATCTGATTTCTAAAAATATCATGATAAAATATATTTTAACATAATTGATTTTGTTTGTAAACTTCTTGTAACAACAATGCTACTTGCTGCTACTGTAGCTGTGTAAGGCCAATAACACCAACACACAGGAGGGCTCCTAGCAAAGGTTCTTTGATCAGCTTTTCTAAGGAAAGCAACTTTAAGAGGTTTACAATCTCACTTTAATTAAACATACATATATTATTCACTTAGTTTAAGGGAAAAAGTCAGCACCCTGAACTATAGAGAAAACACAAACAGAGCAAATAACACAAATCAAGACAGGCTTCTAGCTGTCTGACCAAAGCTATACATGCATAGTTATCAGAGAGAGAAGCACCAACATCTGGGTTTTCAAAGCCAAGGGGCTCTTTAAGGGCTACTTAGAGTCTCCACACCAACAATCTTCCAATGAGTGTGCCCCAAACAAAATGCTAACCTTAGAGTATATACATACTTCTTCAGGGTCAGAGCACTTTGCATTTCAAAATGTTATTCTGGGAAAGGATCATAGGTTGATCTAGACCAGAGGTGTTAAACATGCTGCTTACAGCCTACATGAGGCCTACAACACTCTGAAATGCACTCCAAATCAAATTAAGATAAAATTTGGAAATATTTAACAAAACATACTTTAAAACACAATAAAACATAGATAATATTAGATTTTAAAGTTAAGTCAATATGTGGCCTATGGGGATCCTTACGTATGGATTAGTGGCTCCCACTTATATTTGTATTTGGCACCACTGCTCTAAACTGCCAAAGGGACCATAACAAATCTGGCCTTATTCTTATGGAAGTTACAGTCTATCAGGGGTGGGGAACCTGTGCCATAGAGGCCACATGTGGCTATCTAGGTCCTCAAGTGTGGCCCTTTGACTTAATCTAAACTTCACAAAGCAAATCCCCCTAATAAAAGGATTTGTTCTGTAAAACTTGGACTCAGTCAAAAGGCCACTCCAGGGACCTAGAAGTCCACACGTGCCTCAAGGCCACAGGTTTCCCACCCCTGGTACTAGGAAGATACAATACATAGATTGACACATGTAATACATAATATTATAGAATAAGTACCTTAGAGAAGTTCAAAACAATGAGCTTTATGAGGACCAAGGGTACAAAAATGAAGTCATTATAGACTGGAGGATCCCAGGGAAGGGTTCATGGAAGAGGTGGCATTTGAATTGGGCTTTAGATAGTGGACACCAATTCATTAAGTGACAAAAGGGAGAGGGACCATCACAGGAATAAGGATTGGCAAGAACAAAGACTGAGTGAATTTGACAGTGAGTACTACAGTTTGGCTAGAGTATATAACATATATACTCTATATACGGAAGAGAGTATAGGAGAGTAATATAAGATAAACCTGGAAAGGGATGGAGGTACTAGGTTGTGAAATATTCTGAATATTCTGTGATATCAAGCAGTACATACTGTGTAAAGGCCCTGTGTAAGATCTAGTTTCAAGTCCTAATTCTACCACTTACTACTTGTGTATTACCCTTAGGTAACCTCTCTAATCTGAATTTTTTCATCTCTAAAATTAAGTATTTGGATTTGATGGCCTCTGAGGTCCCTTCTAGCACTAATTTATGAAATTATGAATTTTATTCAATAAGCAATATAGAGTCATTGAACATTTTTTGAGTAAGAGAGTGGCATGAACCAATGTCTCTGCAAAAATTCTTCTGCCAGAGGTATTAAGGATGCAATAGATACTAAAACTGTTACATAAGATCTAAGGGGCTTTAAAGCAACCTGTTCTCCTGGGTGTAATGGCAAGCAAAGTGGGACTTTTTGCTGTTTTTTTCTTTTGGAGTGCTTCTCAGTACTAAGGCAGTCAAGTGCCTTTGATTGAGTCTTGCCTTTGTTTGAATCAAGAATTTTTGAATGAAGAGTCCTTGATTGAAAACAATACATATACTCTAAGGTTAGCATTTTACTTTGGGGGCTCACTCATTGGAAGAGTGTTCCTGTGATTTGGCCAGAGGAGACACTGCTAGCCATTAAGGAGCCCCTGGCTTTGAAAACTCAGATGTTGGTGTTTCTCTCTCTGGTAACTATGTATGTATTGCTATGGTTAGACATTTAGAAGCCTGTCTGTTGATTTGTGTTATTTTTTCTGTTTGTAATTTCTGTTTATATTTTCTCTGAAGTTCAGGGTGCTGACTTTTCCCCCTGAACTAAGTGAATAATATATGTATGTTTAATTAAAGTAAGATTGTTAACCTCTTAAAGTTGCTTTCCTTTAGAAAAGCAGATCAAAGAACCTGTGCTAGGAGCCCTCCTGTGTGCTGGTGTTATTGGCCTTACACCTCCACAGCAGCTTCAAGTAACACTGTTGTTACACTGGGCTATAAGGGAATACTTAGGCAAGTGGGTGGTGCAGTGGATAGAGCACCTGGAGTCAGGAAGACCTGAATTTAAATCCCCCTTGGATGCTTACTAGCTGTGTAACCTTAGGGAAATCATTTAATATCTGCTTGCTTCAGTTTCATCGCCTGTAATATGAGGCTAATAATAGTACCTATCTCCCAGGGTTGTTGCGAGGATCAAGTGAGATATCTGTAAAGCATTTAATACAGTGCCTGGCACATAGTAGGTTCTATATAAATGCTATTGTTATTTATCATCATCATCACCATCATCATTACTATTTTTAGTAACATAATTATTACTGACATTTCTCTGATGCTAGTAGTTGATGGACAAGGTGTGTCCAGAAAACCAGCCTTCAAATGTGGCTTTGAAGTCATTATTGATTGCTTGTGGAGAGGAAGAGAAGAGGAGGTAGAAACTATCTTGAGAAGGTGTATGTGTTTGCGTGTATGTACTCTATGGTCCAGTCAAACTGGCCTTCTCTCTGTCCCTCACAAAGTGCCTTTGCTCAGAATGTATTACCTTCTCACTTCCTCCCCCTCCTCTTCTTCATTATAGATCCCTAAATATCTTAACTACTATATATTTAGTTTGTATGACTTTCTATGTAATTATTCCGTATATACATGTATTCTGTATATATGTATATATTCTGTATATATATATATATTTATATATGTATTTATCTCCCCAAATAAAATATAAGTTCTTTGAAAAAGGGATTATTTTGTTTTCATTTTTGTGTCTCCAACAGTTAGTGTCTAGCACATAGTAGACTATAAATAATTGCTGATTGATTCTTTAATGACAATGTAGAAGCTATGAGTCATAGGATCATAGATCTAGAGATGAAAGGGATCTCAAAAATGATCTATTGCAACCCCTTCATTTTAGAGATGAAGCAACTGAGGCCCAGAAGGTTAAATGACTTGCCCATAGTCACACAGATGATAAGCATCAGAGATAGGAATTGAGCCCTATTCCTCTGACTCTAGAAACAGGGGTCTTAGTAGCCTGGCTCTCTATTTGCATTTACCACTAGAGTTAGCCTTGATTTGTGAGAGTATGAAAAGACCTCACGAAGAAACAAGAAATGTATCTAACTAAAGAGGCAGAGAGTATATTGAGTCCCCTTGGGCCATCCCAAGAAAGAAATTCCAGTTCTGGGGACAATGCCGAAAAAGCCCTGTCAGATATATTATATCTTAATGACACAGTCCTGAGTTCAGAGAAATTTCCCCAAGGAAAAAAGAGCACCAAATTGTGGGAGAGGGGGACAAGCAAACCTAGAACCAGTGTCCAAATGTCAATGAAGGTGGGTCTATAGCAGGACAAATTAGAAGGGGGAAGACTGGAAATAGGAAAACCCTATACCAGTTCAATTTAAGACATATAATTGCATTTGAAAAGCCAGCGTTACATTGTGAGTTCCTGAGGGCAGAGACTGTCTTTTGCCTTTTTTTGTATCCCCAATGCTTAGCACAGTGCCTGGTACATAGTGGGCACTTAATAGATGTTTATTTTCTGACAGATAGAAATATATCATAGGCAGTTGGGAATGCATGACAAGAGGGCAGAAAATAGAGACAAAGATTTGAGAGTCATCTGCCTGCAGGTTATCTTTGAAGTCCTAGGAGTGACTGAAATTGCCAAAAAAGAATAAAAGAGATGAAGGCCAATGACATAAACTTTAGTAAACAATCTACCTAAATGAGTTAGGAAGAAAATGAGGAGCCAGCAAAGAAGGCAGGGAAGGAATGATCAGAGAGGTAAAAGAACCAGTACTGTCTCCAATGACAAGGAAGGAAGAATCAGACCAAGAGGAAATGTCTGATAAACTATGTCATATCCTGCAGAGAGGTCAAGGAAAATAAGGACTGAAAAGCTATTGAAGTTGGCAATTAAAAATCATCATTGGTGACCTTAAAGAGAGCAGTTTCAGCAGAGTAATTCAGATAGAATCAAGGAGATAGAGTGTAGTGAGAAACTTGAGGCACTAATTATAGACAATGCTTCCAAGAAGTTTGATATTAAAGGAGAATGAAAAGATTCCTTTACAGATTGAGGAGATGCAAACATGTTCATAGACTCATGGGAACATTTAGGGAAAGGAAATGGAGCAAGCATTTATTAAACACCTACTATGTGCCAGCCACTGTTAAGTGCATTACAAATATTATCTCATTTGATCCTTAAAACAACCCTGTGAGGTAAATGCCACTTTATAGTTGAGGAAACTGAGGCAGACAGAGGTTAAGTGAATTGCTGAAGATCACATAGCTAGTAAGTGTTGGAGGATGCCTTTGAACTCAGGTCTTCCTGACTCCAGGCTCAGCACTCTATATACTGCACCATCTCATCATATAAACAGACCTTGGTGTTTGCGGGGGCGGAGCCAAGATGGCGGCTGGAAAGCAGGGACTTGCGTGAGCTCCCTGCCAGGTCCCTCCAGAAACCTATAAAAAATGGCTCTGAACAAATTATAGAACTGCAGAACCCACAAAATAGCAGAGGGAAGCAGGGATCCAGCCCAGGACAGCCTGGATGGTCGTTGGATGAGGTCTCTCGCGCATGGAGTGGAGGGGAGCTGAGCTCAGAATGGGTGGTGGCAGGACCAACCAGACCAGGAGCCGGGTGAAACAGGCCCTAGCACCCTGAATCAGTGAGCTGTGGCAGTTACCAGACTTCTCAACCCACAAACACCAAAGACAACAGAGAAGGTTAGTGGGAAAAGCTGTGGGGGACAGAGTGAAAAGAGTTCGTGGTTCAGCCATTGCCCCAGGGGCACTGGGGCTGCAGTTGCATCTGGCCCCAGGCCCACCTGGCAGGAGGAATTAAGTGGCGGATCAGAGCAGGAGTGCACAGCCTGCTTAAGATTTGCGTCAGGTCCAGGTTGGCGGTTCTTGGGAAAGGAGGAGTTCTGGTGTGGCAGAACTGGCAGTATAGAAATAGCTCTGAAATCAATGGTGCATCCCCTCAAGCTTGGAACAAAGTACTCTTTGCTCTATAAGCAGTCATACCCTGACAAAAAACTCAAGGGTCAAGTAAGTTGGCTGGGAACATGGCCAGGCAGCGAAAATGCACTCAGATTCAGTCTCAGACTTTGGAATCTTTCTTTGGTGACAAAGAAGACCAAAACATACAGCCAGAAGGAGTCAACAAAGTCAAAGAGCCTACATCAAAAGCCTCCAAAAAAAACATGAACTGGTCTCAGGCCATGAAAGAGCTCAAAAAGGATTTGGAAAAGCAAGTTAGAGAAGTAGAGGAAAAATTGGGAAGACAAATGAGAAGGATGTGAGAAAACCATGAAAAACAAGTCAATGACTTGCTAAAGGAGACCCAAAAAAAATACTGAAAAAAATATTGAAGAAAACAACACCTTAAAAAATAGATTAACTCAAATGGCAAAAGAGTTGCAAAAAGCCAATGAGGAGAAGAATGCCTTGAAAGGCAGAATTAGCCAAATGGAAAAGGAGGTCCAAAAGACCACTGAAGAAAATACTACCTTAAAAAGGAGATTGGAGCAAGTGGAAGTTAGTGACTTTATGAGAAATCAGGATATTATAAAACAGAAACAAAAGAATGAAAAAATGGAAGACAATGTGAAATATCTCATTGGAAAAACCACTGACCTGGAAAATAGATCCAGGAGAGAGAATTTAAAAATTATTGGACTACCTGAAAGCCATGATCAAAAAAAAGAGCCTAGATATCATCTTTCAAGAAATTATCAAGGAGAACTGCCCTGATATTCTAGAGCCAGAGGGTAAAATAGAAATTGAAAGAATCCACAGATCGCCTCCTCAAAAAGATCCCGAAAAGAAAACTTCTAGGAATATTGTCACCAAATTCCAGAGCTCCCAGATCGAGGAGAAAATACTGCAAGCAGCCAGAAAGAAACAATTTGAGTATTGTGGAAAAACAATCAGGATAACACAGGCTCTTGCAGCTTCCACATTAAGGGACTGAAAGTCTTGGAATACGATATTCTGGAGGTCAATGGAGCTAGGACTAAAACCTAGAATCACCTACCCAGCAAAACTGAGTATCATGCTCCAAGGCAAAATATGGATTTTCAATAAAATAGAGGACTTTCAAGCTTTCTCAGTGAAAAGACCAGAGCTGAATAGAAAATTTGACTTTCAAACACAAGAATCAAGAGAAGCATGAAAAGGTAAACAAGAAAGAGAAATCATAAGGGACTTACTAAAGTTGAACTGTTTTGTTTACATTCCTACATGGAAAGATGATGTATATGATTCATGAGACCTCAGTATCATAGTAGCTGAAAGGAATATGCATATATGTATGTATATGTATATATATACATATGCGTGTGTCTATGTATGTATACATATACATATATATGTATATATATATATACACACACACACACATACATACATACATATATAGACAGAGGGCACAGGGTGAGTTGAATATGAAGGGATGATATCTAAAAAAATAAAATAAAATTAAGGAATAAGAGAGGAATATATTGAGAGAGGGAGAAAGGGAGAGATAGAATGGGGTAAATTATCTTGCATAAAAGTGGCAAGAAAAAGTGGTTCTGTAGGAAGGGAAGAGGGGGTAGGTGAGGAGGAATGAGTAAATATTGCTCTTATCGGATCTGACCTGAGAAGGGAATACCATACACACTCAATTGGGTATCTTACCCCACAGGAAAGAAGGAGGAAGAAGATAAAAAAGGGGGGATGATAGAAGGGAGGGCAGATGGGGGAGGAGGTAATCAAAAACAAACACTTTTGAAAAGGGACAAGGTCAAGGGAGAAAATTCAGTAAAGGTGGATAGGTTAGGAAGGAGCAAAACATAGTTAATCTTTCACCACATGAGTATTGTGGCAGGGTTTTACATAATGATACACATGTGGCCTATGTTGAATTGCTTGCCTTCTTAGGGAGGGTGGGTGGGGAGGGAAGAGGGGAGAGAATTTGGAACTCAAAGTTTTAAAAACAGATGTTCAAAAACAAAAAAAATTTTTGCATGCAACTATGAAATAAGATACACAGGCAATGGGGCATAGAAATTTATCTTGCCCTATAAGAGAAGAATGGAAAGGGGGATGGGAGAGGAGTGGGGTGACAGATGGGAGGGCTGACTGGGGAACGAGGTAACCAGAATATACGCCATCTTGGAGTGGGCGGGAGGGTAGAAATGGGGAGAAAATTTGTAATTCAAACTCTTGTGAAGATCAATGCTGAAAACTAAATATATTAAATAAATTAAATTAAAAAAAAAACAAAAAAAAATTAAAAAAAACAGACCTTGCTTAGAAACTGAGGACAGAGAAAAGCAGTTGATAGAGTTAGAATATTTTTAACTCTCTATGCTGTTACTGGATAAAAGCCACACTTATGACTCTCACTCAATGACCTATTACTATACATTATAGTGGTAATGGTGCTGGTGAGGGGAGGTAGGGAAGAGATGGTTTGGTTCTATTATTTCATTGATATAGGGAAATCCTAGTGTGAAAACTGCTTCCATGGATCCAGAAGAGAAGCTCATCTACAAGTTATGTAGCTGTCTGGGTGCACTTAAAAGTTTCCCATTGTCACACATCTACAATAGGTTAGAACTTGAACCTTGAACTTCCTCACTCCAAAGTTTTTCACTATGCGATATTGCCTCTTGATATATGTGCATACAGTTCCAAATTTGTATAATTACTTAGCACTTTATTTTGAGATAATTAAAAAAATGGGAAAGGGTTAAGTTACTTTAGGATAGCATAGCCTGTGGTTGATAAATTAACAGTGTTTTCAAAATTAGAGACAAAGGGTTATATTCTGACCTGCTTCTTCTTTCCCCCCACCTCCCCGTTTGGGTAGAACATTGTAACTTTTGAAGCTAATATAGAGTGTGGAACAACTAGTTTGCTGAGCTTGTGGCTTTATGTACAATCAAGCCTTGTTAGAGTCCTCTTCATTTGTAATATTACTGTTACAGCGTAGGATGATATTCAGTTCTAAACAACATTCCAGTTGATGACTAGGGATTAGCTTGCCCATTATGTCTGTGGTATCACTAACTGATAAGCATCACCATTTTCCTTTTCCTTTCTGCTTGGCAATTTGGCCCTTATATTCAGCCTACAAAGCATGAGTATGAAGTGGTTCTTAAAATGACAAAGAGGGAGGGAAGTCTGAACAACAATCCATAGCAACATCAGAAAAAACTATTAGCTAAAAACCTCCTTTCTTCTTAAATATAAACAAATATACTTTTCAAATAGCATACAGAATATTGTTTATACTATTTCAACCTTGATATTGTCAGGAAATTGACCCACATTAGAACTTGAGTATTCTATTGCTTTCCTTTTAAGGCTTTCCCTAAGCAGAATAAATGTAAATGAGGGTACCTCCAACTTGCACATGGGTCCCCCAGACAAGTCTGCTCCAGGTTCAAGGTACTACATGAGTCCACACCCATTCAAAACCATAGCTTGGAGAGTTTTTTTTCTTTGTCATCATTAGTTGGCCAGAAGACTTATTCAAAGCAAAGACATTTAACAAAATAGTTAAATAAGAAAAGTAGCAATAAAATGTTTTCCCCATAAACCCGAGGCACTCTTTTTTACAAATACAAACACCATCAGTAGAAAGAATGGACACATGTGGGAAACATATATGGAGAGGCATGAATAGGGAACACAAGAAGCCAGGGTACATGTGTGGAGGGGCATACATGTAGGAAGTATGTGTGCACGACATATTGTGGAGGTGGCAACTTATACCTCCTATACTGTAGAGCCACTAAAGTCTTCTCATGACTTCCTCAGGCATCCCCTGTATGATAAATCTTATTGTCATTGCCATACATGTACTCTCTGCTGGATGCATATTCTACCCCACTGGTATCATGTGGATTCCTTTCAGTTTGGCTCCACTGGTGCTGTCAGTCACTGCTGGCTGTTGCCAGCTGGGTCCACTGAGCATGAGTTTGTAGAACATCTTGCTTCTGGTGGCAGCAGTTCTCACTGAAATGTTTTCTTTTTTTTCATAGGACATTGAGTGGACTCTGCTCTTTTAGTTTAAAGCCCTGGTGCTTTTTCTGCTACAGATTTTTTAGAAAGCAAAAACCTTTTACATGTGTAAATGTAAAATGTAGTCTGACCCAGACTAAGGAGAAAAAGCTTTCTTACAAAAAATTGGTGTTTTTATTTTTTTCTATAAAAGAAGTAGATCAGGGTAGTCCCTAATCAGAAATGGGGGACTTTTTCTAAACAACCTCATAACACAGTATTAAGGGAGTTTGCTAAAAACAAATAAACAAACAAAAACCTAGTGATATTAGAAGGCATTGGTTATTGGATGAAGGCAATTGATGGAATACAGAGGATGCCTAGTGACTCATCTGGCTGAGGATCCGTTATGTTCCTGGGGGCCCTTTAAAAAACAAGTGGATACCACTATGAATGGGAAGATGTATATGAACTTATGCAGAGTAAAGTAAGTAGAACCAATGGAACAATTTATACGAGAACAACATTATAAAGACAAACAAAAACTTAAAATACCTAAGAACGCTGATCAATACAATTATCTACCACGATTCAAGAGGACTAATGATAAAACATTCTACCCATTTCCTCAAAAAGAACTGATGGATTTGAGATGAAAGATGAGTCAGATGTTTTTGGACATGGTCAATGTGAGAATTTGTTTTTCATGGCTATATTTATTACATGGCCTTTTTCTTCTGCTTTTAATGAGGGAAGTAGTTGTGTTCAAAAAAAGTTCAGCAGAGGCCTCCTCCCCACACATACACGCAACAACAACAACAACAACACACCAAATAATGAAAACAGAAGGAAAGCTAGAAGGAATTGCAGACAAGCAAGGACAGTTTTGAAAGTTACATGTTGAATCTATTATGTGCTTGAAAAGCAAAATCTGCACAAAAGATTGGCAGTTTCAAGTATAGTCCTCTCCTGTTCTGCAATACGTACAGAAATGTTTGTTTTATTTGGTATTTAAGGTTATAATAAAAATATTCTTTAGGGCACTTTGACTCTTCTATTCCACAAAGGAATGCCACATTTTGGGAATTTCCTATCATCTTGATAACAATTTTGATAATAAATTCCATTTTTGCAGGGAGCAAGAAGGAAGATTCCCATAATTTTTCTCCACATGACAAATTTTATGTTTTGAGATTTTTAAGCTTCAATTTTTCACCAGTTATGTAATCTTATTTATTAACTTTTAAGACCAGCCTATTAAGGCATGGTTAAAATATTTCTACAGTTCTAGTGAGATATAGAGGACATGCATGGATTTTCTCTGATTGCTTCCATCCAACCATGTGAGATCTTTAGGGATTGACAATGCTAAGGGGCTTTCAATGGAAGTTGACAAAGAGTCCCCTAATTTGCTGCAGAGTTGGAGGTGCTGTTGAGCCAGTTGATGTACAAAAGGAACCAATTTGTCCCTTCCTTGTTCTCTTCTTTCCTGGCTTAGAAGCATGCTAACTAGTTTCAGTTGTGTCCTGACAGCCAAGTGGAGAAAGAGGCAATAGTCCATACATCCCACCCAGCCTACCATTTGCATGTGATTGCTTGGCTACCTCTGTCTCTTTTTCTTTCCTGATCTTAGATATCATTCCTGGGATGCAGGCTTGAGCAATGCATGTGAGAAAGGGATGCTGATCCACCAACTAGAAGTCAGGCTTCCCTAGGATTGAACATGGTTCATAAACTCCGATAGCTGTATACAGGTCTGGGAAGGGGAGAATGCTCCATCTCCTGTGTCTCTCCTTGCTAGAGTTGTGTAGCATTTGTTAATATCCATCATTTTCAGACACTACACAAATTCTGTAAATGTGAGAATGGGGCTGGCTTGATGGCAACAACATGGTATTGTGTAGTTCAGTTTTATAGTTTATCAACTAGCACACATTCTTTCTGTGTATATTTCTGTGGAAGGAACAGAGAAGATAATGCTTTATAGTTATATAATCTTATAAAGAGCATTGGACTTGAATCGAGGTTTGAATTTGAATCCCTGCCCTGTGACTAGCTGTGTGATACTGGGTAAGTCACATAACATCCCTAGGCCTGTTTCCTCATCTGTAAAACAGGGTTATTTGTGCTACCTACTTTGCAAGGTTGTTAACATCAAATGGGATGATGTTTTGTAAGTATAAAGTGCTATATAAATCTAAATTCTTCTTAATTCTATTATCATCCTCACTTTCTTACAAGAGAACATCCTGCCCTTTGAATCTGTTATGCCTCTCACAGATAAGAAACAAGATTTGAAATTAACCGATGTACCTTCCAATGGTACTTGATAGGCCCATGAGATCCAAACAGGAACTAGCTATTACCACTTTATCCATTGTTATTATGGGAAAAAGAGTTGGGGTCAAAAGGCCTAGATTTGAATTCTGATTATTCATGACTTTAGGCAAATTATTTAACTTCTCTAAACCTCAGCTTCCTTCTTTTAAAAATTAAGTAAGCACCTACTAAGCATCACATGTGCTAAGCACTGGGGATACAGAGAAAGGCAAAAAGACAGTCCTTGCTCTCCCACCATCTAATGTGAGGGACAACATGAAAGCAACAATGTAAAACAAGATATATAGAGAATAAATTGGAAATATAACAGAGAGAAGGCAGCAGAACTAAAGGGGATCAATAAAGGTTTCTTGAATAAGGTGGTACATTAGCTGTGACTTGAAGGAAGCCAGGAGACAGAGATGAGGAGGGAGAGAATTTCAGACATGGGGGAGGGGGACAGCCAATGAAAATGCAGTTAGGAGACAGAGTATCTTGTGTGAGGAACAAGGAGGCAGGGTGAGAAAGACTGGAAGGAAAAATAGGAAGCAGGAAAATGCACAATTGTAGCTTAGAATGTGAATGGGATGAATTTACTCATAAAATGGAAATAGCAGATTAAAAATTCGAATTCAACAATGTGTTGCTTTCAGTAAACATTATAAGAATGAGAGATACAAAGATAAAATAAAGAGCAGGAGTAGAATTTATTATGAAAAAAACAGGGGTAGTAATCATGATCTCAAAGTTAAATTAGATTTAATCAAAAGAGAAAAATAGAGAAACTTTACTATGTGTCAGCAATACTACTCAATGTTGTTTTAGACCATTTAAAATAACTAGACAGTATAAAATTTCTGAGCGCATACCTGTCAAAACATACACAGGAACTATTTGAACATAAACACAAAACATTTTTACACAAATGAAATCAGATCTAAATAACTGAAGTAATATTTATTGTTCATGGGTAGGTAAAGCCAATATAATTTTTAAAATTACAATTTTATCTATTTATTCAATGTCATTCCCATTAAATTACTAAAAAAAAAAGTCTTACTGAGTTAGAAAAAACAATAACAAAGTTTTTTTTTGGAAGAACAAAAGGTCAGGAACTTCAAAGAAACCACAGAAAAAAGATGTAAAGGAAATAGATTCAGCAGTATCAGACCTTTGTAGCAGTATCAGGGGAGAACATTGCTGAAGTGAAAAATGGATAATGTTTATTATTTTAAATTTAAAAATTGCTTGCATAAGTACAACCTATGTTGCAGAATGCAGAAAATCGGGAAAAAAGCTTTCATAGTCTCTAAGAGGATGAAATTGGGTTGGAATGTTGGTGTGGTGTAGGAAATGATGAGCTGGTTGATTTAGAAAAGCATGGAAAAGACTTGGACTTAGGAAGGAAGAGGCTATCCACCTTCTGAGAAACAGATGACAAGTAGAAATAAGCATAGTATGGTCTTACATATATGTGTATGAATGTATATGTGTATGTTTAAAGATATCTATGTGTGTGTGTGTGTGTATATATATATGTATATATATATACACACACACACACATATATATGCTTAGTTGTAGCCTACTTTACTGGGGGCAAGGGAAGGGAAAAAATAAAGTTAAAAGTGCACAGCAGAGAACAAAAAAAAAAAACCTACAAGGAAGCAAAGAAAAACTGGGTAGCTTTAAAAACAATGTGCAGTAATTATTATATAGGTTTCCTTAAAATGAAAATGTATTGTTCTCTATTAAATCATCTCTTCTGTTCTGGTGAGTATATGGCAATTTTTTTCTTTTCTCATTTTGCATTTAAGTTTAAAATAAATTAAAAAATTACAAAATAAAAGAAAAAAATTAATTAAAAAAAAAAGAAACCAAGGAGGCCAATGACC